>NW_016911967.1:0-52684 GCF_001483705.2 Eufriesea mexicana
GTTTGTAATTTTTTCTCATTTCCCATGCACTCTCCTGTTCACTTGGAGAAAAATTAACAAATTACTTAATTTCTGTGTTTAATTTATTAAATTTTATAATTGCGTTGTAAAGGCGTACTTTTCCATATTTGTTGTCTGCCAGGTAAAGAAACGAATGCTGATTGTCTAATTAAAACCGCTGTTTCGGCTGAATTTATTAAAGAATGTAGAAAACTTTATGATTTTATTTATTAAAATAAATTTAAATATATTAGGTGCACATAACCAGAGTTAGTAAACTATTTGAGAAACTATTCCAAAATCATTGATGGCGCTGATCGCAGGCGGTAAAATTTTTATTCGAACTGGCTACCAGATATCAATTCGACAATAGAAAATTATTAAATTGCAAGTTTCTGTAATTAATTCATGAAAATTTATAGCTGCACAGCAAAGTTGGAATTATAGGCAACATTCTTATAGGATGTTTAATTTAATAATTAATACTTACATGAGTGATAGGTTTTGTATTTCCTGTAGTAAATAAGATTGCTATAGAAAAGTATTTTTCTTGCATAATATTCTTATTATTTTGTAATAATTGTACACTAGCTTCAGAAAGCGTAAAAATAAATTATTTTATTAAGAAATTTTATTTACAATTTTTTCATAGACGAAAAATGAACACTATTAGAAATAGATTAAAAAACTACCAACTATGGGACGAGAATCGAACCACGGTCCATTACCACAGGAATATTCATCTATCGCTTTTAGGCCACGACTGTACTTGTAAAATGATGGAAATAAATCTATAATTAGGAAAGTAATGAAACTTTAATCGTAAATATCTCAAATACTATTGAGTAGTTGCCGCTATAATGATATATTTTCTTAAACTGCATGACGATATCTACAAACCTGCAGAGTATCAAAGGTATCAACTAAATCGGTGACCCGAAGGACTTGCACTTTCCTTGTAAATTTAATTTAGACTCGCCTGTTTCTTTAACAAACGTACATGATAATATTCAATATTTCATACCGAGAAATGGTTCAAAATTATGTTACAATATTTCTCAAAATGTATGTTATTATTATATTATTATTACTAATTAACTTTCCTCTAAATACATTTTTAGAACTTTTATAATTTGATTTTGAAATATTAAAAAGTTATATTTATTCAACTAATGGCTAACAATAAAAATATTGTGTATATTATTAAATATATAAAAAGCTTATAAAGTTAACAATTACCAATTTTTAACGGGTGTAGTCTTGTCAGACACTACTTCCATGCAATGTGACCAACATTAAGAAAAATTTCATTGAAAGATCCTATTCTAGATATGAGAACTTAACCTTAAGAGTATAGTAAAGTGCTTAACAGAAATTAAGTATATATGTTACTTTTCATATATTACGATTAAATTTTGTACATACATTACCATGTCTCTTCTTCGTCAAGCAGAAGTTTGTATTTTTTAATAATTTTATAGTTCACATCTTTTTATCATTACATCGTTAATTCTACTATTATTTTTTGTTTTATTTATTTTATATATTTATAAATAGTTTATTTACAGAATAAATAATTTGAATAATTTCATTGTTCGTACTTTCATAAAACATTTAGTTTAGTAAATTACAATATATCTTTTTAAAAATTGTTGTTAATTTGATTTAGGATATTTTTATATTATATTTTTAAATTATGTTAATTAAATTTTCGTAATAAATTAATTTGACACCTGTTATTTTTGTTTTTGTTTATACATGTAATTGTTAAGATCTATTTATTTATAGCATTGGGGTACTTTTACAACTGTTTGGCATCTTTTTGATGCAACTTGGCAAGATCCATATAAAAGTGCTCTTTTGATAAAACAGTATCTTATGGGAACATATAAACCAATATATCATCCATTAAGTAAGTAAAAATAAATATACACATTATATAATGTATATGTATTAAATACATTATTATAATATTGGTTACAAATATATTAAATATATTATTATAATACTTGTTATAAATCAACATAAATAATATCCTGAAACAGAATTTAACATTACATGATATTCTACCTATTAACATTTCCACTTAATTGTTATACAGGTAAGTGTGGTGATCACGTAATAGTCATAAACAGCAAAGATATTGCATTGCGTGGGGATGAATGGCAAAAACGAGTATACTTTCATCATACTGGATATAGTGGTGGTGCTTCTTGGACACTTGCATGGGAATTACATAGTAAAAATCCTACTTTGGTAATTATCAATTTCAAGTATAGTACTAATATATTTTAATATTAATATACAATTATTATTTTACATATTTTATTTATTTATATACAGATTGTTAAGAAAGCAGTTTATAGATCAATGGTTGGAAATCTACAAAGGCGATATCTTATGGAAAAGTTACACATTTTTCCTGATGCAAATGTTCCCAAAGAAATGTTAGAAAATGTTAGTAATCAAATTAAACAATTACGTCCTGTTCCAACCAGATTGTGTGATATTCCAGAAGAGGAAAGAAATAAAATACCACGACTTATAAAATTACCAATGGATTACCAAGTCAACTAAACTTATATTTGTAGATTTTAAATATATTATTGTATTATTAAAAAAGAAATTTGTTTGCTTCATCATTCTAATAAATAGTTAAGTAATAGTAATAAAATAATATTAATATATTTGATATAAGTGAGAAATATCCTTTTATTTTTATATGTATTTACAAATTATTACATTCAAAAATATTAATTACTAGTGATTAATTCTTGTCCTTTAGGTTTTAATACATTTTCTAAAAGTTTTTGTTGTTCTTCTTTTTCTGTCATTTTTAATTTAGCGTGCCTTTCAACTGCATAATCAACTTCTTTAACTAGTTGAAGAATTCTTTTCTGTAAATCAAACATATCATTAATTCGGGTATTATACTTCAAATATTTTTAAAACATCTTATTTAGAAAAATACCACATAATTTTGATGCTTTTGTATACGATATAATTGTCTTGAACCATATGCAGTAGGTCTGTTATCTTTAAAAGAATAATCAGGTAAAGTAACCAATGGTCCATGTTTATTTGGATTTGCTATTAATCCTTTTCTGTAAATGTTAAATTAGTTGATATTTTTATTTCAATCTATACTATGAATTTATATTTCATAAAATTTTTTCTTACATCTCTCTCCGTCTCTGATCTAAATATACAGTAAAACATGTGTGAAATTTATTGATATGAATAACTACATCTAAAAAGTATAAAAATATGATTAATATTTTGAAACCATTTTTATTAATGTATAAGTACTTTAATAGCATAATAATATTTCCAACAGAATACGCGTAGTCTTTATGTAACATTTCATATCTTTATTCACTTTTCTCATATATAAATAACTTTTGCATTAAGCACAAAAAAGTAATTTTTTATGGTGACACTGTGAATTAATAATTATAGACAATTACTCGTAAAATTTGAAACACTATTTGGATACTAACTTGTAGATTGTCCTAAGCGAAATATTGTATTAGTCGTAAATGACAACATTTTATTTCAATTAAATTTCTAGAAAACGCTTCTGATATTTTGTGAAAGTAGGTATAAATACATATCAACCATAGAATACATACTAATAGGACAGATTAGAAGCAAATACATCACGCGTAATATTTATATTTTGATATTATGTGAATTAACGAGATAAATTAATAACAACTTTTGTATAAATGTAGCTACTTTCTTTATTATTACATTTAATTTATATTTCATTCCTAATTCTGGAAAAATTTAAGAATTATTTCTTAAATAAATTTCAAATACATAAATATTTCTTTTATTATGTACATATCGAAAATTTTTCACGAATGCGGAAAATCTTTAATATAATTAAAAATAAAATGTATAAACTACTGTTATAAAATAGGAATATATTTTTGTTTTCAAATCATGTCAAGAAAAAATTACTATTCCTCCTTAAAAAATTGTTTCTCTGAAATTTTACATTAATAAGATTATTTTTTTCGATTTATTTAAAACAGATATATTTGTAGTTATAAATTACTATTGTTATTTAAACAAATTTTATTGTAATCGAATACATTAATTTAAGTGATATTTTCAAATTTTTTTACATAGAAGTATTATATTTGTATTTGGAAAACAAACGGTTTAACGGTGGTTTATATTTTTGCTAAATATTTTATCTTATGATAGATTTATATTATCTCACGATTAGGAAAATTTGTAAAGGTGGCAATGAAGAGCTGGTTCTATTCATTGGCAAACTTCATAACTGTTATTATTTTTGTGCAGGCAGTCATGGTATGTATGTAAGCAGTATAATTTGTGTTTGCAAGGAGAAGCGTTTTGTGTCTAAAACGTTGTCGAACATTTCAATGTAAAATGACATCCGTGGACTCAGGAATTGAAACAAGTAACAACTCAGATGATAGTTCCATTGCTCAAAACGAAGATGTAGCAATAGAAGAAATGAATAATGTCAGTTCTTCTACTGCAGTAATAGTCAATAATCAGAATGAAATACAAGAAACGGGTGTCCACACTACATTTGATTCAGACTCATCTGTTTCTTTAACAAACGTACATAGTGACATTCAATATTCTATACCGACAAGTAGTTCAAGATCATGTTCCAATATATCTCCAAATGTACGTATTATTTTATTTTTATGTAAAATGTTATTTTTCTATACCTTTAGATTTTAATGATTAATTTCGATTATTTCTAATTAACTCATTTCAATCGATTTAATACTGTTGTGTAAAATATTTTTTTATCTAAAAAAGATTACATTAATTATAACAGCTGATTGATATAATAACAGTTGATTCTTATTATTAAATAAATATTATGAACAATTTTTGAAGTAATTATACTGTACTGTTCAAAATATATCAGTAAAGATAATTTGTTGCAGATTTTAGAGATTAAGATTAAAAATTCTTTTGGAACATCAACAAGAAGAAAATTATTAGGTTGTAAGTTATGTTCATTAATCTTTTTAAATTATATTATATTTTATTATATTTAATTATGTTTAAAGAAAGTTAATTTGTGTAGAATTATATGAAATAATGTTTGTAATTGTATAGTTATTGTTCAAGTATTATTTAAAATCATTGAATTTTATATTTTGGCAAGGTATAATGCCATTTAATAATATTTTCTTTACATTTTTTAGACTATGTTTTGTGTAGAAAAATAAAATTTATCAATGCAACACGTAGAAATCGTCATTTTGATCCTATACGTACTTGTGTCAGTGAGCATAGAATGAGAATTGCAGCAGCAACAAATAACACTATTGCTATGAGACGTCTTTTAAATTCTGGTGTATCACCTAATACTTGTGACATACAAGGAAGAACTCCTCTTCATCTTGCCTCTTGCAGGTAAATTTAACTAACATATTCAAAATTAATTTATTAGTTTCTACAACAATTTTATTTGTAGAACATAATATAAGAGTTGTTAATTATTTTGTATGTTGTATTACTTATATAGTGTATAAATGTTAACATAAATTGTATTTTAAGAACTATAATTTAGTTAACTAACAATATCAAATTAGTTAATTATTAAATATATTGTAATCTATTACTAAATATTATTAAATTTATTAAATATCATAAAATATTTTAATTTTTAAATGCAGTATTTATTGCTATTTATTGAATATAATATCAGTGTGATATAATATACATTTTTTTACAGAGGTTATACAGAAATGGTTCGTTTATTATTGGAACATGGTGCAGATCCTAATCTTCGTGATTCTGTAGGTAATACACCATTACATTTAGCAGCTGTGACAAGTAAAATATCTGTGGTTACACTTCTTTTAAATGCGGGAACAGATCCTTTATGCTTAGGTCAATATGGTTATAATCCATTACATTTAGCACAGACAAAATTAAAATTATTACGAAACTATAGAGGAGAAGACATGTTGAAAATCAAAGAAGAAGTTCAAAACATAGTTAATATGTTGTTTGCATATTTGCAAAAACTTAAAGATACCCATTCGAAGATGGAAACTTTAAACACTTTGTGTTCGCGTTTATCTTTATCAAATACCCCTGCTCAAGTTCAGGATGATGTAAAGGATTTGTTGGCTAATTTAGATGCTTTATCTATAACACAGTAATCATTTATTTGCTTTAACAGACTATTAATTGGATATGGTGTGAACTGAAGGAGAGATCTACACCATATGTTAAATTTACAGTTATGCCATAACAAGTTCAATTCTCTTTTTTTTAATTACTTAATTCATGGTAAAAGTCTCTTTTTTAATTTATGTAAGTGTGCAAGATAATAATAAAGTTTTGATGTACAGTGTTACAACTATAATTCAAACAGTCCGAATGTTAAATTTATGGAGTGAAGTATCGCGAATTAAGAACTATTATATAGGACCATTTATCGTCATTTATTCACGGTATTTTTACGTCCTTCGTTATTTTAATTTTGACTTGAATAACTAAAAGAAATATTTCTTTTTACTTGTAGTCAAATTATATTTGTTTGTTATTATGGCTTAACACTGTGTAGTCAAGATGATACAATAGAAAATTTCTCATTAAAAAAAAACATTTAACAAATTGTAGCTTTATGAGTTAAAAAACAGCTCAATTTTAAGATAAGTCATAAATATTTTGTGAAACACATTTTAAAAATTCCACTTTGGTTTTTAACTGTTATTTTTCCAAGTTTTTTAGTGAACGTTATTTTGATTTAGTTGTTTCTATAAAAGTTAATGTGAATCCTATGTAGTACAAAAATCAGATTGTAATATATTACAATGTCATTAAATCAAATATGTTTATTTACAAATTATAAGAAATATGGATCATTATGAATTTTAGTTAATTATTCTATTAGTACATTAGCATGAGAATTAAGTACCCTCTTTACTTCTTCATTCAACTAACACCAATGTATAGTGTTATTCATTTAAATAATAAGGGTTAAGCAACTATAAACAATAATTTTTGAAATATAATGCATGTTCACAAATGATGTAAATCGTATGGTAGTAAGAAAATGATATTTATGTTAAATTTTTACTGCATTTTTTTTTACGTTACTTTTATTAATTTCATAAAGCTGCAAATAGAGTGTAAAAATAAAAGTCATCATTTTATTACAGATATTTATGAAATAGAATCACAATAAATTTATTTTTCTAAACATTGAAAATTTTGAAATAAGAAATTTTATTTTAATTTCTATTTAATTTTATAAAACAAATTTATACATGCACTATTTTACGTTTATTGTAAAGTTTTTTATTTGTTACTATTTTTTTATATTCATTTCTTACACTACTGAATTTTTCAATAATATTAAGACTTTTATCCTTTTTTTAAATTTCCAAATAATACAAAGTAATAAAGATTTAAAGGTAGACTGTAAAGTGTAATATATACCTTACATTTCCGTCTCGAAATTAAATTGTTTTGGAAAATTTAATATTTTTCAAATTTTAGATCAATATTTCTAATTGACCAACAAAATACATTTTTTAATGTCATTTATAAGAAAAACTCCGATTGTAAAGAATCATAGACTAGCATATCTTTTAAAAATATTTTATGATTTATACATATATAAAATATTGTATATGTTATTTTATGCGTGGATCATATTTTAAAATAATTTAAAATAATTTATGAGTTTTAACTGTATTAGCTTTGTTGAATATTATTATTATCACATCATTATATCTACTTCATTATAATTACATTTCACTCTTTTTGCAGCCTCAATAGTAATTATTAATACTATATAAACGTGAGAACCGGAAAACAAATTATATGGAATTCAAACTTTTTGCATTTACCTTGCAAATATATCTTTTATATTAATATTGTTAATTAGAAATGAATGAAATTTTTAATGGTCAACATTGAACATAATTAAATTACAAAGTATTCATCTAAATAATGTTGAATAAAATTTAATCAAATCAAATTTTGCTTGGGTGGTATTCTACTTTTTATTCTTATACGATATTAAGAAGAATAATAGAAATTGATGTAGTTTTGAAATTTAATATAAAATGAGTAAACTCTATCAGGCATATGGTACAGAGTAATGATTAGATTAGTATCACTTTTTAAGTGTATTTTTAAAATTTAAACTTTAGACACATCACTACATCAGTTTTGCTATAATAGAAGTACAGTTTATGATCGCGATACTTCTTTAAGTATAGGAATGACAATCGTGAAAGATCATGTTTATACTGTCTATCTATATGTTTATATAATGTGTAAACAATTTATGTAACTACTTTATATATGAACTGTAAATAGGTAATTTTCCTGTTAGCAGTATCTATAACAAATCTTTAAATAAAAAAACATCTTATTTCATAAGAACTTATGCTCATGTAACTTTCCTTATATATCTACTACTTTAAGCAGGTATGTTAAAGAGAATTTTTATTTTTTTTTATAGTGTGATATTCAGTTTTTTCTTTTCTTTTTGTTTATGTAGTGATTGTATTCAAATATGATGGTGAATAGCACTAAAAAAAAGTTGTCGTTATATAAGATTAAAAGAGACTTGTTTTATTTGGTAGAAATTAAAGTAATTCTGTGACTTTCCTTATATAAATGTTAATATAAATAAATAAACTTAAAATATATTTTGTATTTGTAATCTTGTCACCCTGTTGATATCCTTCTATGTATTTATTATTGTTACATTTATATTGTCTGAAAGGTGAGCTTTTCATTTATAAGTATTATGCAAAACAAATGATTTTATATAAAAAGTTTAAATAACTTGTGATTAATCATTGTCCTATTATTATAAAATTTAAAATATATCTGAATATGAAATTTTTTGGCTTGCAACTTTTATAATACTCACAAAATTATAAAGATAACTCACTGTAATTCATTTATATTAGTATACTCCAATATCTTATTCGCTTCTAATTATAAATATACAATTTCCAGACACGGAAATAACATTTATAAAATGGTTTTAATTGTCACGAGATGATAATGATTTTACGTAAAGAAATTTATTACCACCTATATTCTCTATCATACTACTATATAACTTTCATTATTCTCAAAAACATTAACGATCGTTCCACAGAAAAATTGCGGGATAACAAAAATTAATATTACACATATGTATTGATTTTATCGATAATAAATAATATTTTCTCATTTTGAGCGGTAATATAGTATTTCTTTAACACTATACGAAAATTTAGCGCTTTCTTTTACAATGACACCCTTATTCGTCTTATTAATGACAAGATAATACATAAAGGCAAATTAACATGAATGAAAATTATAATGGGGCCATAGAAATTTAGCAAAATTTCATATAGGTATGTAATTAGAAATTTTTGGACAAACATCGATCAAAAGCGCCATTTAAAATCTTATATTTCGGTTGTATAAATCCTTACTAGTCACATTTTTACAAAACGTTAATAATTATAATTATTATTAAAATTTTGATTATCAATTTTTCGAAATTAATTTTTCAATATTTACAACAGTTTTTAAGCCTTTAAATATTGGTACCTATTTTCGAAACTAATTAGATATCTCATTTGTAACAATATTCATTAATTTTTACTAGAATGAGAAGTTTATTATACATTTTTATATCGTAGGAAATTAGTTTCAAATAACGGGAAATTTGTTTATTGGTTAAAATATATCTTTTGTTATATATATCCTAGAAGTGGTTTCTGATAAGGTTAAAGGACATTCAAAAGCGTTATGTGACTAGAAAAGATTAAATAGAACTGTTTATAGTAAAAATAAAGGTGTTTGTAATTATAAATGATAATTTTTTAGTACAAGCGTGCCATTGAATTATTTTTATAAAATTAGTTAGTACTAGTTTCTATTATTGCTTTAAATTAAAATATATGGTATAAACCCGTATACAGATTGATTTTATATTTCCTATACATAATTTATTTACGTAGTAGTAAATTTTATTTGTTTTTTATGCTAAAAAGAGAAATTGATAGTCTTAAGAAAATAAATGGGATTATTCTAATATAATTCTTTATTATCACTTTTTTTTGTCATTTTTCTGAATCAAATTATTGTATTTCTCTAATTTGTAAAGATAGGTTAATTTATAAACACATCGGTAGTGTATAGTATAACAATAATTAAAACAATAAATGTATATGATCGGTTTCTTTGCTTCTTGATAAATTTAATCCCTTGAACTATATACGAATGTACATGGCGATCCTTGGTATATATAACACAGGTACGAACGAAGGATTTGGCACGGAACTAAAGACAGAATAATAGCAACCTCAAAAGAATAGAAAAAGAGAAAAACATCATCTCGAGCAATTCTACTTAGTCCTTAATTTCTTCGACTACAATATTATATGAGACTCGGGGTAAGGAGATCGAGTCAAACACAAGTATCACTAGTAAGTGCTGTGGTTTGTAGATAGGGCCTAATGTAAACATAATAGGTCAGGCTTGTGGTTAATATTCGCCGATGTCTTTGTCTCAGTTACGTGTTATTCTTGGCCGCGTTCGCACGAAATAGCTCGACGTGTAACTGACCTTGCTGGTGACTATGGCACGCGCCATCGGAACTTAAATGGTAAGTCAAGGATTTAATTATCTTTACATATCTCTTGGCACAAATTTACAACACCATAACTATAAAACAATACAATTTATACAAATTATAATCGCAATATGCATTAAATTTTTTATATTGCTCTTTTAAAAATGTCTTTAGCAACTAGAAAAACGTTGACAAATTCATTTACAATAAGTAAACCTTTTCATTTCGATATTAAAGCGCGACTATAATAATTTGCAAGATAAATACACGATTTTCTTTATTATTCTAATATCGTTTCGAAGTTTCAACTTTAATACACAATATCAAATGTTTCCCTGGCGTTCCCCCGACGTTTTCTTTTCTTTTTTTTTATCTTAACAATCGCGCGCTTATGAATCAGATATGACATTCTACGCGTTTTGCATATTTTCCGTTAATTAACATGATATGTTCTTACATCGGAGAAATAGTGGCTAATAGTATTTCGAAAAAATACTGAGTGAGTGTAAGACCAAAAAACAGTAACTGTATATACGTTATACCGAAAGACTGACATTATTCTCATGCGCCTAAATATACAAGATTTGAGCACTATCGCGATTAAATCAATACTGTATCGCCGATATTTAGACCGGGTAACAATAATAACCTGATAAAATGCATATAAATTAAAAAAATCGGGATTTTTATATAAAGTCGATCGAGAAGATCGAATTAATTCTTCTGTGCTTATAGTGGAAGCCACGACATATAAATGCTATACAATCATTCAAAAGATACAGCATATATGTGCACATATAATTAGTGTAATAATGAACAAGAATTGAACGAAAGTGGGGTCGTTAATTCTTACTGAATTTTAATGGTATTTTTTGGTAAATAACGAAGAGAAAAATACACTTAATCATCGAGTTACTTAATGATACTTAGTGCTATTTTTATGATGTTAACATGAGTAAAAAGAATGCAAACAATTATTTAAAAGTATTTAATACAGTCTATTGAAGTGTTCTTTTTGTCATGAAATATGTTAATAAGAACTAAGTAAAAAAAGAAATAATGAGCATAAAAGGTCTCGAAATTCTCAAGTTAGTTTACGTTTAACAAAATTTTGTTACTAACAAATTAAAAAAGTATAAAATAATACTTTGTTTTTAAAATTTTATCATACAGAAAATTCTTTATTATCCGAATTATTTAATGTATGGGTACATCATTGTTTAAGCTGTGTTTTTATAAAAATATATTGTTTCCTTTTAAGTTCTATTATGTCTGAAATATAACGATAATATAGAATATTGTATTAGTATGTGTATAAACATATTCCTTTGTATGATTCACAACCTGTAAAAGAAAATGGATTGAACACTTTATTTTACAAAGAATTATTAGTTATTTATATATTCGGATAATAGAGATTCTACTGTCTATTATTTACAAGTTGTAGAAGTTGCAATAAATACAAAAGTAAATTATCGTTCATCACCAGTCTGCTGCGTAAATCGAGGATTAAGTGTATATTGTTTTATCAGTACGCTATCAAGCTTAACAATAGTACTTGCTAACTAGCTCAAAGCCAGTGGAATATTTTAAAGTTACACTATTGTGCGTCATATAGGAAACAGTCCAAAAAGGTACGATTTAGGCTAACGAATGGAATTAAAATCACTAGTTAACCAGCACTATTGAACCATATTATACGGGACGATTCAGTGACCATTTTCGAAAGTTTCCAGATGCACCATACACTTTACAATTAAGAAAACATCTGATTAAATAAAATTTTGCAGAACCTATATTCTTAATATACTATAACACATAATACATAGTTTGTAGATGTACAAAGGAATGTGAAATAATCAAATACATTTTAATCGATCAACTCGAAAATAATTTAATAAACATTTTGTTTTTAAGTTATGGTAGATCAATTATATAAATTTTTCAGATTTTAATTTTCATTAAATGCAAATCTGATCAAATTTTATTTATAAAATACAATTCAGAATGTAATTAAAAATGCAATAGAAATACATAAATTTTATCACATTCAATACGGTGACACAACAGTGTGACATCATCAGCATAAATCACTTCGAATAATTGTTTCGAAATAACTAAGTAAATTAAAATTGTATAAATAAATTGTAAATAAATGTAAATTATTTTGCGAAAGATAAGACTTTAAATCCACATTCTGTGTGACATATTTAATTTTCTCGCATAAATCACGCCTGCAAAATTTCGAATAACTGAATCGGATTATCCCGCACAAATAATAAATCTCTATGAAATAACAAATTGAGCTTATACAAACTGTGACTGCATTGATCTCGTTAATTCATATGTATTCGTATACATCTGATGGAATGATTTAACTTCACAGTCTAGAATGTACACCTACCGCAATTTTCTGAGCTAAATCGTACTTACGTATCGCGAATGCGAATATACATATTAATACAGTATTGTCACCAAGACCATGCTACCATAACATATACCTTATTGAACTTAAGGTTCTACGATTGTACCATTTGATTTCCATTGCTAGCTCCATACGAAGAGTAATGCTAATTTGTATCAAGGGGACATTACCGTTGCTAAGGATGGAAATATTTCAGCTTGTAAGGGTCCATAATCTACTCTTTCTCCATCCACTGTAATGTAGCCGTTTGCTCCTTCCTCTGGTTCTATTCGAAACGCCTTTACTGGTATCATATCAATGCCAGAACGTGTTAAGTGAGTACCACTACTTAAACCCAACAGGAACTAAAAAATACGGTAAATAATTCTTAAAATAATTTGTAAAATCTTGAATTAGTTTTACATTTAATTTAACTTTACTTAAACTATAATATTTCATTATCAAAATTTACTTTCCTTACTTATATTAGAATAACTTGAATTTATTATACATTTACTTAAAGTTTTTCTAATAAAATTGTTTAACCCTTTGTGATACAAGCTTTATTAATACAAGATATGTTTTAACATATGTCTACGCCTAATTGTTTAAATCTGCTGGTTAATAACAGCGTGATAAGATTTTAAAACAGTTCAAACACGTGATTAGCGCGTAAGTCTGTTTCATTCACTTATCGTTTATTTATTAAGGGCCATGTATTTTTAAAGCCTATTTCAAATCATAATCATGTTATATTGCTGAGAAAGCTTATAAATATATTTGAATTGCAAAAGTGTTCTCGGTTTCCAATGAACCGCCGCCAAACCATACAGTTGTGAAATATAATTGAATACCAAAAGCGCAGACCTATTGGTAACTTATTTCAAGTATACTTTTATGATAATGTAAAACCATAATAGTCATAAACTGTGAAAGAAATAATATAAATGGATTCGTATCTTTTGTATAAAAGATATTCCTGGATATCCCTGTATTTTTCTATTATTAAATTCATGGTTTATTCATTTTTCATTTTACTTAAGTTTACTTGAAATATTTCAAATTTATTTTATAATCTTTTTCATTGAAAATAAATCCATTTTATAGATAATTTATTTCCTGAAATAAGTAGATTACAAAAGGTTAAATTATTTTATAGATAAATAAGGAATAATCGTTTAAGAATAAACATCAATAAAAACGTCTCACTTGCTTGATAACGAATTAGAAACCGGAAATATTGTTTCTAATTGGACTATTTACCTGGAGCAAATTGGCTCGAGTAATTCCGGCTTTCACTATCATGAGCCAAATAATACCGTCCGCCAATTTGGCACGGGGTGCAAAGAAATAATCTTGGCCCAAATGTGACTGATATGCCGCGTGAACCATTACAAATTCTCCTGAAATTCGAAGCACACAATTTCATTAAATAATAATCGACATTCCATTTTCATTCTATTTATACTTAAGATAATACTTTACTGTAACATCATATAAATTAGAAAATGAAACGAAATAGACCAAAGTAGAAAAGAAAAATTCTTTTTCATAATTTTCAAATGGAAACCTTATTGAATGATAATGCTGATACATTTGTTTGCAATTACTCTTAGTGCTTTATCGTGTTCCATTTATGTTTATATACATTTTCATGGCCTTACAGACAGATCGTATCTATGTACAAATATGGGCCATGATAAGTAATACGACTTGTAACAACATTTGTCCTTGTTATTTTCAACGGGAAGTTAACGTAACAGCATTACTAAATTTAGTATCGCGGTAGACAAAGCTTAGCATTAACATGTAAGAAGGCGCAAGATGCATACAGACCATTAAGTGATAAACTGATTATTGTTTGAACGATGATCTGATTTCATATACATTAAGTATTAGATTCTAATTATTGCTAATAAGGAATGAGCTGTCCTTGCTATACTAATATAGCCAAAGACTTTTACATGATCGAATATGTTACTAAATTACGTAAAATCATTCGTGTAACTTTTTATTTAGATGCTTGTACTATTATCTATCTTACCCTGAATTTGAGTCCAAGAACTTGACACTTCCGAAGTTAGAGCAGGCAGCCTCGATGATGGTCCGTACATAACGTGACTACTGTTGCTTTCTACATCTTAATTATACACAGATTATTATTTTAGCAAGATATGTAATGATAGTGGCTTTAGAATAATTTAAATTAAATTTCAACTTAAATCTAAACTCAAATCCAAATGCTTTATTGAACTGATCTATCTATTCACCGTGTGTTATATTTCATTTTTAATAACTCATCTAAACATACGTAGAACGATTACAAGCATAGACATTAAAGTAGATAAGGTATAGATCCATTTAATAAAGCACAATAAGGAAATCGTTTCATCGAGATTTATTATCGTACGAATTAAAAGCTTACCAATTTCATCGTTATTTGGCTCGTCGATGCTATGGTAGCTAGAAATTGAACCCGTACTAAAGTAAGTTGATTTCACGGAGGTTGCAGAATAGAAGCTGTCTAGCCTCTGCCTTCTCTCGGCTTCCGTTTCCAGAGTGATACTTTCGTTTATTATTTCATTATCATCGTAACTATCAAACGACCCATCCAAAGTAGGGTCTCCATCGAGTGCATCGTGGAAGCTCTTCGATTCGCTGATTTTGCTGTATCTGACATACGGCGAATAATACTTTAGAAAGAACTGCATGTTTCAATTTTATTTCTATCTACGTGACAATTCATTTTAAATAGTAAAGATGTCTGATGATAGCATTAAACGTTAATACTAAATGTGGGTACGCAGAATTTTCACAGAATTTTCTCGATTATAGTTTTTATTTATTTTGCCACTAACATTCGCAAAAAATTAAATTTATGTCTGCAGCCTTTAAAAAAATTAATTATTTTTCGGTTTCAGAAAATGTATCTGTTACTTTGTAATCTAAAAATCACAAAGCCATAAGAGATTTGTTTACTGGAGAATGCAGATCGAAAATAAAATTCTTGGAATTCAAATGCATGTTTTTGATACATATTTTAAGAAATTTATTAAGAATAAATTTCGAAAGCAAATGGAACTTCGGGCAAAATATATTCTTTGTTATTTTAAATCCCAGCACGATTTCACCAAAACACCAGACTGACATATATATTTTTATCCAGCCTTGTGTATGTATTTTACGAACATTTGTGGCAGTTCTTTTTTCGGCACGATAAGACTTATTTTATAAGAAAGGAATGCTTATACCGGGTGGTATGTTACAAAACAGGTAACTCACAAATAAAATGCTAAAGTCACTAACTTATAACTTTTATAGAATACAAAAATCAACCTCGCTTAATGCAGAACTGATATAATATGATATAAGAAATTATAATATAACATTGAAAAAATAAAAAAACCATTCCTTCAATGTCCTACATGATATCGCTACTTATTTCAAACACGAGCCATCAAGATTATGAGACATCGTAGACATGCAAATATCTCAGATAACGCCTGATAAGACGGTAACGTACCGATCTAAATCGTCCCCGCAACTTCTTGAATGCGATATCTGCGCTTCCTTAGCATACTCGTTGTAGGCCTTGCTATTACCCAAATTCTCAACGGACGGCACTTTATCGCAAGGTAAATAAGACACCTTTCCTTTGTACGTTCTCAAGCCTATCAGGCGTGCAATAGTCCACACGGTGAATCTCTGACCACCTATCGCTCGGAGACGTTCGCTTTCAATGTCAATGTCGGCAAGTAAACCCCAGCCGACCGATAAAAATGAAAACAGAATCTGGTTTCTGGTCTCCACGCGTACCAAGTCCATCTGAGCTTTCTTGAACTTCACCACTGACAGTGCGCTGACGAGCAGCGGATTATAGTCGTACGGCTCTCTAAAACAGAATTTAATATGATTTCTTTCTCTGTTTTTTAATATCGTTAGCATCGATTATTGTTCAAATAAATCGAATGGAAATTTATCTAGAAATAAGACTGAGTAACTGAACATGGAGAAATCGAAAGTTGTAAAAAGATGAAAAGTGTGTGAGTAATTAAAAATTGCAATTAAGTTGCTCTAGTTTGTCTCGTAGAATGTAATTTGATACTTCTCGTATTTCTAAAAAAATATGACAGGTACGACAAATAATAATCTTATAAGATAGGATAAATGTTAGATACGAAGGTTGAATGATCTCATAGGATACATGTACCACACACGACGATGACAAGGCAAGTTATTTCGTTGAAAAGAAATTTTTCTTTGTCTTTGTAATTAAATCATTAACGTAATTGTTTATACGTATTTCGTTGATCAGAATTAACAATGTTGGCAAAAGAAGCAGAAACCTTCGAAGTTTATTTAAGGTATACGTTCATTCAACATTAGCTATCTCTTTGAACAAATATGTAATAAGTTCACAACATAGTGATGTTATTAAATACATAATGATTTCACCATAATATTGACAAAGCTATCGATATTTATTATTTTGCAAAATACTAATTTGTGTTCCTCTTTTTTCTTATAGTGTTCTTAATTAATTTTATTATTAGATTTATAAAATATTTATAGCTTTCGTTAAATTTAAATTCTGTTCTGTGAAGTAGTTAAAAAGAAAAGTATCATTGCCTTCTTTATTTTCATTTTCGTATTTGAAATGTTTTGCAAAAGCCTTTGTTTGCTATTCGTCATCAGGAATCGATAGCAACGCACAAGTGACCATGAGAGAAAAATAATCGACTACCTCGTCTGACTATCGCACAAAGAAAATCGAACCTTTTTTCAGTCATTATTCCACGATTGCTACATTTTTCTGACAATGACAATTCTTTGCAATTGTTTATTTCGCTGGATACGAATTTAAATAAGTACCTGCAGCGTTATCGTCGCGTTTCATCTAATTGCCTTTCAGTTCTCAATGTAAAATCGATATCAAATTACTTTAAACAGGAAACGCAGGAAAATCTCAACTACAGCTCCTTACGTTTAGTTCCAACTTTCTTCATCGCGATAACTTCTATTTATTCTTCACGTGAGCTCCACATCATCCGTATATGGAAAAAAAATTCAAAATTTGTATACAAAACTCTCATTAAAATTTTAGATATTAAAAAAAATAAAAAAAAAAAAAAAGAAAAACACACACACATAAATATTACAACATTTACATTATTTTCGAATGTCTCGTAAAATAAAGCATAATACTACCCAGAAAAGTGACGTCAGAAAACCAAAAAACGTGTTCACTGACGTCGATATGGAACGAAATTAAGCAAGGTTATTTACAACGCTATTATCTGTCGTTGCGGCTAAAGAATAAAGTTTGAACAAAAATTGAGGACACGCGTAGCCGGTATAATGATCGGCTTGTTGTGCACGACCTCACCAACAAGCTTGCTCGAAACGACAAATACGCTTGGAGCCAGATATTCCATGTTAAAAATTTTCTCAATCGTGCGTGTTTCACGTATTATCCGAATCGTGAATTTTTCTTCTCTGTTCCTTGTTATGTATCGTTTCACTTCGTGTAATACGATACAATCTTAATTATGAATTAAAAGAGACACTATACGCGGTGGCAGGAGATATCAAAACATATTAGCATTAAACATGCCTGATTAAGAAGCCTTTTAGTTTCGCGCTGGTATCGTAGCGTTTCCTCGGGTTACATAAGAAATCTAGCATCATTCGATACTAACTAATTACAGTGTAAACCATGAATTTTAATCAGTACTATCCATTAGGTAATTCTTGTAGAGTTTACATTCTTTAGAATGAATCCGTAATCGAAATTGTCACCTAACTTTTATCTAACTTTTAAGGTGAGAATAAAGCCCCTAATCTTCTTATCTTTAACATGATATTTCTTTTTTAGCCTTGTGTCTTTTTATTTATTTGACACACTTTTCTTTCTTCATAAATTATGTCTTTTTAGAAAAACTCGCAACTTTCGAAAACTGAGGTCGATAGAGCAGTTTTGATTACCATATTTCTATAATTACCTAATAGATGTTATAGATTAAACACTATAATATAATATCAAGTTATCAAACAGCGTACCCTCTTATCACAAAGACGAACTAACATAAATAATAAGTATTTTGTAACGAGTAGAGTGCCCTTTTATCATATAATAGCTATACAATTTAAATACTCGTTCTTATGAGTAAGTAAATAAAGTGTGAAAAATATTACAAACGAATTATCGTTTCTAATATTTTCATTTCCTAAGAAATTATTTTTAAATTCGAATTTTCTATTTTGAATTCTTAGGTTTGAAACGAAGTTTCCGTATGAATATCACGGGCAGAAAAGCACGATAAATGTAAAGAAAAATATTTTACGTTCTTTATGGACAAATTATTTTAATACTAACACTGCGTTTTCATTTACTTCCAGGTGGAAAACTGGATTTAACTTGAGAATAACTTGTATAATATTTTATTTCGAATTTTTCCTTTCCTTTTCTTTTTAACGAACTAAATTCTACGAGTGACACCTGTGCAGTTATAACCAGTAATAACGATAAGTAACGAAAGTATATGAATATTCTTTTTTCCAGGAACTGATATTTACGTGTCACCTGTTTTGCACTGAAACTTGTAATGTGTTCTACAAACTTCCGGGTTAATAGGTGAGCAATCAACAAGCGGGAAAATCCGCATGATTCTTTAAATAAGTATGAAACTCACGGAATCTACATCTACAAAAAATCAAGCTAGTAATTTTTCTGTTAACTCGATGCTGAGTAATCTCAGACACTTCAACTATCGCAGAATACAAAAACATTACGTCGATATCTAATAATATTTCGAAGAACAAATAATTGAACACTTGTGATAGATTGGATTATTGTTATTATATCAAAGGAGGATAAGAATTTAAAATTATTGGACTAGCTCGACACGTGCTTTGAAAAGATATCAATTTCATGTCACGATATTCTTTCATTGAGCGATTTTTATTTATTATTAATAGCTACCTTTATTTTGTTATTAATAAACAAATTATATACCACTCTGAAATTATGATATAGAATATCAGAAAATTTTTGTAAGAAAGATAGCAAAAGCTAAATCGAAGATAATGAAAGTAAATCGAATTTGTCGAAAAATGTAGGGGCACGTGTAGCACCCGGTACTTTAATGGGTAAATGAAAATTAGATCGATTTATTGGTGGGTTACGGTACTTAAAGGAGTTATCACTCGAACGATAAAAATCGTGAAATTTTGTCACTTGCACGCCGACGTCGAACATAGCCATTGATAAAATGCAACCACGTTGATTGGAAAATTTACAACGCATCGAGTTAATCATCGTATCATAAATTTAAGCCAATGGACCTTGAGTGTCCCAGTGTACGTATAGAAGCATAATAAACGAATAGAAATTTTCATTTCGAGTATTGTTAGTCG
The DNA here is from genome assembly GCF_001483705.2 of Eufriesea mexicana. Taxonomy (NCBI): domain Eukaryota; kingdom Metazoa; phylum Arthropoda; class Insecta; order Hymenoptera; family Apidae; genus Eufriesea; species Eufriesea mexicana. The sequence continues at coordinate 20,427 of NW_016911967.1, forward strand.
TAGTTAAAATTCGCAGGCTAAACAAAGTAGAATGCATATACCAGTGATAAAGTTACAGTTCGTAGATTGCAACTTAGCTGTCATGAAATTCATACCAATTTACAGGATAAATTGGCAACAGTGATGGCTATTAAGACATGTTATGTCGCGCACATTTGTATAATTAACCCTTTGCACTGCAACAATATTCGATACAATGAACCAATATGGTACAGATCGACGCACTCGCCTAACTAATGCTTTCTCTAAATGGACCCACTCTGCGTCTCCTATACGAGACCCGATATTTTATAACAATCTATCTGCGAGACCATTCAACCTTCATGTGAAATGCCTTTTCAATAATCTCACGTTTATATCACAGAACTATATTACTAAATAATAGATGTTTCAAGCATTTCCAAATTCTAACACTCTAAATCTCTGTTGTTTCAGGACTGCAGAACTGTACCAAAGGAAGTTGGAGGAATGATGACCAAGTAAATAATCAAACGGGTATAAAATAATACAAGGAAGAAAGCTACACACGAGTGACGAATATCTTCAGGAAAATTTGAATCGAAGCACAATTAAAGGTACAAAACCGTTGTTTGTTAAAATTGCAAAAACACCTCTCTACATGCATGCAAATAAACCGAACGAGCCGGTTGCAGGCGGAAATAACGACTTCCTCGGAACGACCGAGCCAGACACATAAAATAAATCACGGACCTGGATGATCCTAAAAGGGACTCACTGTTTAGCGTACGCGATGGATTTCGCCAGGCCATTACCGGAACCGCAGGGTATCACGCCAAGGGGTAATTCCTTCAGTGTTTTCTCCCAATCGGGCCTCTGAAAAAGCCCATTCACTACCTCGAACACGATACCATCGCCCCCGACCATCAGCAGGCCGCTCCATTGATAGATGTCCCTCGTACGCACGAACTCGCGAGCGTAATTGGGACACTTGCTGATGTGAACCTCGTAAAGCCTCTCGGCTTCCGATAGAATCGGATGGATCCTCTTCTGGAATATTTCTCGACCCCTTCCTGGCCCTGACTTTGGATTCAGCAACACCAGAATCTTTCGTTGCTCCCCTGGGCATGCTGCAATTTCAAATTAGTTAAAACGTCTTTCCCCTTCTCTCTTTCTCTCTCTTTATTTTTTTTTTTTCTTTTTTAATTTATATCTTGTAATCTTAGATGGCATAGCGAAAAGTTCAGATATAGGATGAGACTAGTAAACCAAAGTTTTATTATTACGTAGGATGTATTTTACACTTGGAAACATGGAAATTAAAAATTTAGAGTCACAGAAAGTTAGAATAGAATTTTACGATGAATCGCATAAGGTGATTTTAAAGTGATTATTTTTTAACGCATTGTCAGTCCTTTGTGTAAATCTAGTAAGGCTGTTCGCAATATTTTACATTGTGTTTTTGTTCGAAGGAATGTTCTTTCACGATGTAGTTGGATAAATGTGAATGTAGCTATTTCCTAACATAGAATTCTCTTGTGGAAGATTCTGGAAATGGCTATTCAAGAACAACTTGTTTACTTGGCAATGTATTGAGATACAATCACTCTTATTCGTGTTAAACATTCGAACGCTTACATCTGATTTGTTAGGAAACCACAGGCATATTGTAGAGGCTGCAATTCCTGAACATTTTACACTGATCGTTTCCTCAACAATCACGTATATTTTTAACGTCTATTTCAAAATCTCGCGAATAATTCATGATACATCCAAGATTGGTTATATATCAAATGGTTATAGCCTTGCTATAATCCATATTTATTAGAGATTCTTTCGATACCTTCGAGATCTAAAATATGTTTAAATATTCCATGATAAAACTTTAGACAGTTATAGCCACAGTTTTAGGCTTCTTTTTATTAGAACCACATATTTTGTACACATTATGTATATTTCATTAGTTTCAAGAGTTAAAATACGTAAGAATATATAACAGAATTTACGATATAGTATAGCTTAATCGCAGATGAAATATTTAATCCCCAGTGACAATGATTCATATGAAACGAGTAAAGCAATTTTATTAGTTTTTGTTAGTTCTAAAATCTAAAATATTTTCGACAATTTCTCTGACAAAACGTTGATCCGTACGATCTTATGTAATAATAGAATGATAATCGTGAATGAAGAAAATTTCTATGAAGCGAGAAATCTCTGGACGATTACGTGACATGTAACGCAACGAGCGTGTTTAATCTTTGGAAGACGCCGTTGCAGGCGCCGCAGCAACCCGCTTTGCGGAGATTTCTCCGCAGTTCCGTCGCGTTCGATTATTTTCAAAATTCGTAGTTAAATGTATCCTAATGCAGATCTGATTTTTGTCTTATCACGAAATTTTTTATTCGCATTTTCTCCACTGTTTCTTCTTTTCTTCTTAATATGTATAATATATACCTTTCATTAGCTTAAGCGATTAACATTCAACTGCTAGTGATGTACACACGAGGATACCTGCGACCGAGTTAACATACGATAATCGTGGGGGGAAGGAGCCCCCTACATTGATTTACAAATTTTGACATACATATACATATATATTTCCAATGAAACTTGTCGATTAATTGGAGCATTGAACATTCTTATAATTGACGTGCGATAACAATGATTTACATGAAGTATTACCTCGTTCACGATTAATTGAGGTTGAAAAATGACTAAAACGAATGGGAAATTAAGTGGAGAAAAAATAACAGAACATTCTTTAATTCATTGCCTCGCGTGATACAATTGTTTGAATAATGGAATTATTAGTCTATCTCCACAATCGAATTATTCGCGATAATTTCTCGAATAATCGTGCTGATAATTTATTAACCGAGTAATGGAGTTAATCTAAATATGATTCACGTGATCGAATGTTACCCTAATCGATATTCGAGTGAACGAACTCTCGTCTCGTTCTGATTAGAAGAATTTTGCTCTGATAAATTTCATGCCAAATTTGACTACATATAAAGGTTTGTTTTCGCCAAAATTTGTACAAATGTCCGACGCGATTCGATAAAAGGAATTTTACTTCAGCGATAGTTGGCATCTACATAAAACTCAATGATGTTGAAAATGTTTCCATCCGAGTTTGTGAAACGAGCGAGTCGACCTTCCGAAAAAATGCGTCGTTTAGATATCTGGGAGAAAACTCGAGGAAATAAGTTCTCCAAAATGACGACGAAGAAAAGGCGTATATGAGACTTTCGCACGTAACTGTTCTAAGCTGAACAATTTGAGCAGACTATTGATCGTATTTACGTAAAGCTAGTAGTTATGCATCATTAAACGCAAGTGGAGATAAACCAGTGAAAGTGAAAGTAGAGATAAACCAGCACCAACGATAAAGCCCTGAAGTCGAGAGAAAACTTTCGATGTCGGTCGCGGACATCATTTACATTTCATGTGTCATTAATCATCCTGTGATTTCTTTTACATAACTCGATAAAAATACTGTCACAGAGAATTATAAATTATAATGATTTAATCATCGAATGTGTGCCTGACGTCTTTTTACAATGTCTCTTCGCGGAATTATTTTAAAAAGAAAATAACATAAGTACTTATATGATTCATTTCGTAAAATTTACTTATAAGATGTTTAATTATCGGCGTGAAATAAAATTTCGTTTAATTTAACTTAAATATTCAAATCACTACTGTATCGAGTAATTCTCCATTTCGTTAACTACCTAAATCAAAAATGATATTCTATATCTCCGAAATACGGAACCGCATGGAACAGGTCTAACTGAATTTAATTTTTGTGTACTTAGTTTTCATGTTTCACTTCCGCGCACATAAACTTCAATTTCTCTTAATTGCATCATAGAATCATAAATAATACATAAATTACATTTCTTCCTAATTTCACCATAGAGATACGGATATTGTGTAATAAACTTCACTTCGTATAAATGGGTAATCAAGCTTTCGAAACAGTAACTGCATTTTATTCCAAATCGAGGCAAAGTTATTAAGATTATTTTGGAAAAAATATAGCATAAAAATACCCGATTGAAAATTACAAACGATCTCATCCCTTATACGATATACGAAAAGGAATATATATGTATATATATACCACTTAATCCACAAACTTCTATTAAACTTATCTCTAACAATAGGTTCTTGATCTACACGATGTACCATGGTATTATCAAAAATAACAGGCTGTCCTAAGTCTCCCGAGCAAGGGTGCAAATCAATTTCAACCTCTCCAATTTCATCACGGAACCATCGGCGGGCCGATGAACAACAAACCGGGAAGCTTCCGATCGCGCAGCTGAACAAGCATTCGATAACCAGGAGTAACGCTGGAGGATCGGCAACGAAATGTAATCAGCAATTTTATATAGGTCATTTTGGATTAATTTGGCCAACGGCCACATGGTCCATTGCTCGTGAAAAATGTCGAAACACTATTGGTGGCGACGTAAAGACGCGACACACGCTCGACCCAATTGTTCTTCTGTCTCGGATCTTACATACACGCGATTTTGGCACATTCGGATTGCGTCGATACCATTGATAAGGTCGTAAATATAAGTTTTAGTCATATGGACGGTGGCGTGGGATAATTGCGTGAGTAATGCGCGACCATCGAGAGATGCAATTGTTGAACGATCGTTACGTATAGAGTGTCCCAAAATTCACGCAAGATTTGAATTCTGCGTTATTTATGCAGTAAGTGTTGCCAACGATAAAGAAAAAATAGCGTGATAGCTGACGGTTCAGGGTTATTAAAAATGGAACGCTACATGAAAGAACGCGTCTTTATTGTTGAGCAATATTTACAATTCTTAATTAAGAACCTGTGCTTTCCATGAAAGTTACTTCTTGCGTGAATTTTAACAAGATACTTTTAACATTTCCGGATCTCGAACACCATTGAATGATTAAGCTTATGTTACGGTTTTGACTTCAACGCGTTTACCGTAATTTTGATATAGTGAGATCTGTTTGATACTCGGGTCGTATAAAACAGCGAGGAAAAGTCGATCTCTCTCGGATAATGTGTGAAAAGTTACGACGATAGTTTGTATCAGAACAAAAAATTTGTCAAAAATACTTAATAATTAGGTATAATTATTTCATCATTTGAATGAAATAATTAGTTCCAACGCGATAGCGTTCAAGTCAAAGCAATACTTAAACGTGTCCAATTAAGAAACGAAAATTGAAAATTATTTTCCCAGCTCTGGTACATTCGCATGTAAAGATGTAGAAGCCTTTTAAGGACCCGAAGATCACTCGCGAATAAATATTCAAGCTCCACTCTCGCAATCATCGTACCCTCGTGTTTCAACGTTTCAACGACGAGAGGATATTCCGACTGCAAAGCGTGTCTGTCACGTTTAGAAATTAGGATCCTGCGAGTGCACGGGCGTGCCAGAAAGCTCGAGGACTGTGTGCAACCGTCTATGTATCACGTTTATGCGTCGCGAGGGTGAGTACGCTTAGGGGGTGAACGGTGCGTGATGAGTGAAAGTTTAGACCAGTGTTTCCCAACCTTTCTCTCGACCTCTTTTATAGCAGCCAAATAACCCGCGACCCTTCTTACTCACGTTTGCGTAAAAACGTGTTTTCAATAGAGAAAAGAAAATGGAGAATTTTCATGGAGGATGAGCTTTTCAAAACATAATTTTAACTTGACAATTTAATTTAATTGCTCTGACACTCGGTGCAATAATTGTACTTTTATTTCATTCTTTATTACGATATTTAACGCAGTGAAACTCGGTCGGTTTTTGAAATGCGAATGAAAATACGAGGGCGATATTATTTGTTTGTTTACTATTGAGATAAATAAATAAGTTTCTAACATTGAAAATGCTCATTGTATATGTTTATATGTTTATATCAATATTGCAATGAATTGGAATAAGTAAGTGTAGATATTCGTGGCGAATATATAGCGAAAATGGCTAGGACGGCTTCCAAAGAAACACATTGCAACCCTCTTAGTGCAACCCCAATCCACGAGTAGGGAATTCAGAGTTCACGGAATACCATGAATAATAAATTATTGGATATCCTATTCGAATCTATCAATTTGTTACTAATGTAATTCTTTGTGATATCCTTCCCTAGGGATTTACCATATTAGAATATAACAGAAGCTTGGGTTCCTATATAAATTGTATTACTCTACTCAAAGGATAAAAATAATAAACAATAAAAATGTCGTATGAGCGAAAATAATTATACTTTTTATAGTAAATTATTTATAGTAAAGACAGCAAACGTGAAGAAAATGACAATGATCTTGATACAACTAAAAATAGATTAACGATATTCACGTTATGGCTTACTGCATTAATATTACTTAATAAACTTAATAGCACGTTGAGATTAATCTTCCACCGATAGAGATAAAACCTCGAAGTACAAAAATATACAGTGCAAATTTGAATTGTGTTTTATTTTACTACGAAATATGTTGTACGATGCGGACCAATATTAAATACCAGCACCGTGTACCTCGAGGTTATTCTCAAAAACTAATGTGAATTATTGAACTGCATCGATTTCAAAGGAGTTTGTCAAAAGAGGAGCAGAGTAGGTGGACGGTTATTTTCGCCAATGCACGATAAATCAGAGAGTGACGTAAACGGAATGCAGAGATATAGTGCAATGTATTTATTACGAGACCTCGCGAACAACCAACCGAGCGTTAAAAAACCAACGAAAATGGCCACGTGAAGTTTGGAACTCTGTGAATCGACAGCTTTTACAAATGTATCCTCTTGATAAAAAAAGGGGGAAAAAGTAGAAAAGAAATAAAAATCTGGCGTAAAAACGCAAGTTCTTCGTATGTATTTTTAAACGTGTACCATTTCCTTTCGCTTCGTCCTTTCTTTCAATCTCGGAGTACCATTAGAGTCACCTCTTTTCGAGGGATTCAAGCACGTTCCATCACGGAACATCATCCTAGCGGAAACGCACCATGGGACTAATGGTCGAACATTGTCATGTAGGATAAATCTCTTCCTCTTTAGCCAATATCGATTGCTTCTACGTCAATAAAGAGATATAAGTTGACTCGCAGTTTGATGTAAACCGAGACTTTCTGGATGAAAACAGGATGTCCTGGCAAACATGATATTTGAAATATTGCCCGAACTATCGATTTCGTGAAGCTATGATGAAAAGAAAGTTTCCTTTGTTCTTCCAGTGGGTTACGGATAAATCGAACGATCAATGATTCCTTAATCTCGAGCTGAGTGGAAACCAATCGAATTCTACACTTGGTACTCGTCTATAGTCGATCGTAGAGATACTCAGGCATATGTAAGTAAAATTAATTCTTCGTTTTAACTTGTTTATATTCTCTTTTATCACTACCATGAATACTTTAAATGAACAAGAAACGACATTATACGAACACGTACGTGTCATGTATACATAAAATTATATAATATATAAAAAACTTTTGTGGTCGACTGTACGTACAAAATAACCTTTGAAGACATTTGAAAGATATGAATAATAAATATGTTTTTGTGTGTTTGTATACGATTATAATACACAAACATATCTGTATGTAGCTGTAGTATATAAATATGTCTGTACCTATTCATAATATACAAACATATCCGAGTATGCGTGTGAGATAATAAACCTGTAGTAGGTATAATTTCATCGGTGCTGGTAAATAGTAATGGTACAGTGGTGTAGTATTCATAGTAGTGTACTATCGACCAGAAGACTTTGTATACGTGCTATAATTCGATACTTTGCAACACGCAATATCGAACGATACATGTTCTGGCACTGTGGGACTTGTTTGTATATTATCTCGCTAAAGAATATTCAATACGTCAAAGATCCAAAAAAGTTACGGCAAACAAGTGCTTGAAATTATTATAAAGGAGAGAGAAAAAAAGAAATGAAAAAGAGAAACGAATAGACCGATATGCCATTTAACCTTTTTCATTCATTCGGTCAGAGTCTGCATGTCGATCAATTGTTTCATTAGCATGCGTCGTGCAAGTACCCTAACTCAACCGTGAAACAATATACAGTTATTTTTTTATTTTACTTCGTGAAGCGTTTCATTCATTAAAATAATATTTCGAATAAACTAAGTACTTTTCTCGATTTGGGTTCCATTAATCGAATTGATTTGTAAAATTTAAAGGATGCTTCGTAATCGCGATGTAAAATTAAAAATTCGGATAATTAATATCTACGTATCTTTATATTTTTTATTTTTATTGCAACAGAGATACGAAATAAAATATCACCCCATTTTGCAATGTTAAAATAACGCGATATTTTTTGCTGTTTAATATTTCTAGGAGGAAAATTAACCGCGAAAATTATGACTGAAATTGATACGGAATTTTCGTTTAGAATGTAAGTGAAATAATTCAAAATGCAATTATAGTTGTATATCGGGGATGGATCGATACAAATATCGACGTGAAAGTATATGTGCATTTTCTGTGTATATTTACAAACGTGAATAAATAACAAATATTTAACCTGAAGTAACGAGCTATCAGCAGACAGAAATTATGACAAATATCAAACGTCGTTTCACTGTGACTCGTGATAACTTTCCTGTCTCGATGATAAATGCGTTAAATTTTTAGAAAACTTGAAACGTCGTTGTGTAAGTGTAACCGGTCTCAGTAAGCAGCAAGACCAATGCAAACATTTTCTATGCGACGTAATTGACTTTCTTTCGGCTTGAAAATACTAGTGTAAGATATTTTTAGACTTCGCCAGGTATATAGGTCCCGTTAGAGTCTGGCGGCCAGACGAGTCTCGGGAAGTCGGGGCCAGGCCACGTGAGGTAGCCTCGCGCAACCCCGGTTTTCCCCATTGTAAACTGGGGGTGACCCGTCCGCGGGCACCTCTCGGGAAGGGTCCCTGCGTAGGTGACCCTTCGCAGAGCCTAACCTGAAGGAGGAATCTCTTCCACCCCAGAGCGTTACGTGGGGGGAGTTTTCTCCTCCTTCGGGGGAGGTCCTTGCCTTCCAGACGGGCTTAAAAGGGCCCGCTCTGGAAGATAGAGAGGGAGTTGAGATAGTTTCGTTAGACAGTGCCTTTAGAGAGTTCCTTAGAGAGAGTTTTACGTTAGAGAATATTCGGCCGGTTCTGACTATTAGATTATTAGAGCATTAGAGCCTCCCTTACAATTTCGGAACTGGGATTATTCGTTTATTACATTAGTTCGTGATTGAAGTTTCTTCGAAGATTTATGAAACAACGCGATGTAAAGAGGAATGAAATAAAAACGAAATATTTAATAAATACAACTTCTGAGGACTATTTTGATATAATTTCTAGAAATTATTCGTCATTCCTGGCTAATCGTAAAAGTAACACAGATTCTGATCATTGAAATTTTTTACAAATAAAATTGTAACTGTTTCAATGTAATTTTAAACAGTTTTGAAAATTTCTTACAAAATTCTAAAAATTCTAAAATTCTTTCAAGTTTATCGATTAAAGAAGAACAAATCCCAATTATTAAAGATTTGCACCGATAACAAGTAATTTGACAACTGCGACAAGAATTCTGTTTTTCCAAGATATAATAGTGTGTTTTCCAGCCAAAATTAATTATTTGCACGAATAAATTTCCCTAATTTATTTTAAAGTCCTTTTTCTATTGTACATTCTTTTCTACTGTGTGCAATGACAACGGCAAATCGATTAATTTTTAATATTTTAAAATTCAATACATTATGAAAGGTCAAAATAAGACATTTATATGCACAACTATTAGTCATAATTCTATGCGACAGACGTAGAAGAATAATTTTCTGAACATGAAAAACGTGTTAGTCTTACTTTTAATTATATGTATATTTTCTTTTTCATTACTGTTAGACATATGGAAATTAAACGACTCTACAATATTTATATCTTCACACACTAGTAATTTACGTATAATTTATTTTTCATTTATTCATTGACTCTACAATATTTATATCTTCACACACTAGTAATTTACGTACAATTTATTTTTCATTTATTCATTAATTCATATTTAATTTTTAATCGCTAATTTAAATTCAATTTTTATGTATAAAAAGATTTCTGGTGTCTACAAATTAATTAGATAACTTCTATGCTATTCTAAACAATTCAATCTCTCTTATAATAGAGAAATTATTAAAAGTAATCAACAATTGCCTCCTTAATTACAGAATGAACTCATCATTTCAAATTTGATTCAAGTACCACTAAAGCTGTCGATTGAGACAAGCAAATAACAGTAAATTCTTCACACTAATCGTGCATTTCAAAATAATCAAAGGCATCGAATAATCCGTTATCATCGCTACATCAGATCTTTTCCATTTTAATCGAGACGAATCCATTAGTAAAATAGTCTATCGAATAACGTAGGACGAAAATTAAAGAAAAGGAAATATTATTTTCCAAACATTCTTGACAATAAAGGAACGAATTTATTAGACATATAATTATCGCCATTCCACAGGTTGTCGGTGTTATTAAAGAGACAAAGTTTTGGCACTGATGCAACAAAATCTTGGAATCGAGATACCTTTAAGAGCCTGAATCGCAATCATCTTATAGCACGTTAATAAATTTCTGTTCTATATCAGTTGAGAATATCACTCGAGAATTAACTGATTGTTCTATAACATCTGAACTATACGTTGTGTGAGATTAAGTACTTTAATTTTGTAGTGGATTTATTGGCAAATTATGATACGAAGTGATATACTTGATGAATCTAACACTCGACCTATCAAAGCTAACTATCTAAATGAACTATCAAAATGACTGGTTTCAATACCTTTATCTTTGCGAAGATACTGAAATCATACAGCTGATTTTGGAAAAATTAATGTTGTCCTTAATATTATCTATGTGTTAATTTATATTTAATATTATCTATGTGCAATATATTTAAGGATATATTACAGTACGTATATTAGTACGGTAGTTCTAGTATTAAATTCTTAACTGGTATCGTTGAGTTATTGAGACTGATAATAATTTCACTTAAGATTGAGCCAGACCACTTATTTATAGAGTGCCTAATATTTTATTCGTATTCTGTATTTTACACGACAAATATTACTAATCTTTTAGTAAGTAACTTATATATAGTCTGAAATTAACTTAACCTAAACTCCAGTTTGTATTAACCTAAAACCTATGACCCAATAGTACCAATCTATGGTTCACCGAAGAAGTCAGAAACTCGACGCGTAACGATTCAAGGTCAATTTCTAAATTGATTTCCAAATTGATTCCCATCCAAAAATAAATTATCGTTTAATATCTCCGTAATCTCACAATTAAAAAGACGAATAACTCCAACACTAACTGATAACAATAATGAGTAAATTTTTCCACAGAAATTAAATTCCTTTCATGGCAGAAAAAAAGATGCATCCTCGTTACTGAATAATAGTATTATATACACTAGATGAGATTATACGATGCTCTTGGCTGTGTTATGCAATTGAAAACGAGCATTTCATGCATCAGGGCGCAGCATAATGCTCGTAGTGACGAGGCACCAACAATTCTGCCGCCATTATCAGTCCATGCTAATTATTTAAAACAGTATTCCACAAAACAACGATCCAACAAGATAAATGAAATAGAGTAAACATAACATCACTCGATGACGTATTCGTTTTATCTCTGCTTTATCTCCTTCCGGTATAATCAATTCTCACCGAGTAATCATGGATAGAAGTATTATAGAATAATCTCAACCATGATTATGATAATCTGCGAGCAGTAATTACCTTGGAATCATTTTTTCACGTATATCAATTATTGTCAAGGTTTTCTTTTCCTTTCTTGATCCTAATACCATAATCACAAGGTCATCGGTAATAAGTTAACATATAACAGTGGTTCCCTATTTATCGTCATTCTTAAAGTACGCAGTACAATTGAGTTTCTTTTAAACTATCAACTAGTCAACTTAGTAGTCGAGAATTTCTATAGTTCCTATAGTTACATATCTAAACGTTTCTAAGAAATAGTTTCAACTAGGTCGATTCTAATTCAAACAAATGAAAGTATAAAGTAAGAAGATTAATATAAATGTAACGAAGCGTAAAAAGACGAGGAATCGTAGAGAAGTTGAATCATTATTTCTGGATGAAGTACGTCACTTGCACTTCAACGTCCTTTTTGGCCTAAATCTTCCGCATTCGGACAGCAATATTCCCGATTCTTGATGTTAGCATCGTGTATTTCATTGTTCCAAAGTACACCTTATTAGTTTATTTCGCGAACGAGATCTACTTTTAACTTTTCCACGGAAAGTTCCATTAAAAACGACGAGTTACGTATTCGGTAAATATGGGACTCTCGCGTTTCATATTTTACATCGGATTGCTTCTATTTGTGTGAACAGGTTTTGAAATGAAGCTAACTAACGTGTAAAATTGCGTACAACTGTACCCTTTTGTTTCCAAACGAGAAAATAAACGCGAAAAACACCGTGAACGACGAAACAAAAATAGAAACTCAATCACGTTCGAACAGGGAAAATTAAAATATTTAGCGAATACCTGTCGAGATATTGAAAACAATGGAATCTGATACTGCATTTAACGAACAACATATTTACGAAGATGAGAATTGATAAGCCTCATTATTATTGACAGTAATTTTTTATTTGTGTGTTTATCTTGCCTTATGTGTTTATCGAGTTTCGATTATTAACATAAATAACTTCACATACAACATTCCAGGTAAAATTATAAGTGATACAAAAAGATGAAGACCGAAGGATTGATGAATTCTAATGGGCGTATTTACGTCTTCTGCTATGAATTTCGATTATTCAGCAGTTTTTAACGATCTCAAAATGGCCGCGTCCTGTTTGCGTTTCGTTTGCAACATGAGTAGTGCCATTATTTTCAGAATTTACTATGAGGAACATGTTACAATAATGTAACATGTGGAAATAGATACACAGAAATAGATGTGCGTATGTCACATGCAACTGGGACGATCTACATTTTCAAAATGGCTCGAGATGGGGAAAAGTATCATAAAGGAAATGAAATGGTATGAAGCGTAACATATTCTGTTTATGCATTTTTATGCATAGATGCGTCCAAAAGATAGAGCTGAAACTTTTTAAATAAAAACTTTAGACTGAATTAATCGATGCAATATTTCGCTTTTTACGAAAAGTTATTGAGATACTTGTGCTTCAAGAGTATGGTTTAAAAATTATTACAGCTTAAAGTTTGCTAAATTATTCTGGTGAAGAGATAATGTGGAATATTTATTATGCTATTAATAAGTTTTCGAGTGAATGTTCTCCAATATTTTTTTAACACAGAAATCATATCGCTTCTCGTAATTTTTGTTAATTAGTCATTTATTTATGCAGTTAATTACCGATCATTAAACCTAGTTAAATTTGATTTACATAGGAGTAATTGAGTAAATTCAAGATAATGCGAGGATACAGTTGCAAGGATATGATGATTGAAAGACAAGAATAGAATGATTTGAGAGTGTGAAGAGTGACGAATGCTGAACAAATTTGTGTTGTAATAACTATTTTAATTCCAACGAAATAAAATGTACCCGTTGTCTTGAAAATAATCTTACACTATAACGCATGTTAAAAATTAAGTATATATGGTATGTATTTATGTATTAGAATTATTTATTTATGTTAATTAATTCTGAAAGTATATACCTGTAGCTTATTTATATTCATTGAATGAAGATATATATTTAGTAGTAAAAAATAAATGGAAATAGCGAAAATAATGAATATGTATAAAAGATTAATTAATTAAGACAGATGTGAAGCTAAATGAAGTTGTAGCTAGGATAATGCATCTTCAAGATAGTCTAATGGCTTTATTTAATATTACCTCGTTTAAAGCTCTGTTTTTCAAGACCATAACTCACTCACGACGATTATCATTATCGCGTTATTACCATTGTCTCACAAATGAATGTAAAATGTATGTAACAATGCTATGATTGACATTATTGTTGAATTAAAAGCATATGTATCGAGAAAGTAACAATTACATCACACGAGTATCCAATAACCAATCACACCTTTGTTTTTACCATGATTTACTTATTTCTACTCTGTATAGATTATGTACTTTTTCTTCTTATGCATTTAATTACTTTAATTATAATTTCATTGCAATATACGAAAAATTATAATTTCAAATCTATTTCTTATGTAAAAAGTAACAAAACGACAAAAAATGTTCGTATTTTTCAATTCAGTGTTAAGTTTCTTTTTTTTCAAAATTGACGATACTTAATTTTTCGAACTTAATATTTCAATAATAAATTACTAATACAAAAAGAAAAAGATATATACATAGTAAAAACAAATATTAGCTTTTCTTTCTGACAAAGCAGTGATAATAAATTCCTAATGAACGTACCGAACGCTTTTCGACCTTTAATTCATAAATGGGCACAACTAAATTCGACTGAAAGATGTTGCATAAACCTCATTTACATATTTTAGCAGGAAAGAAGTACGCGATAAATGCTAGCCTTTGTAGCTTCGAAGTTTGTCTACCATTACTGCTATTTCGAATCAGCAAATAATTTAAAAATAAGATAAGATGATATAACCTCCTTTCCGTTGGTTTGTGATGTGCAAAATATATCTAATGATTTCTACAATTTTATGCATAGGAAGAAATATAACGAACGATGCATTTATAAATATTGACAAATTTTCTATGAAACTATGTTGACCATCGGTTTGAAAATACACAGCTTGATGTGGGAAGACGAAGGAGCAGAAATTCTGCAAGAATTACAATTCAGAAGTGAAGGGTAACGATTGTTCTGTTATGCTCGTGTTATGTATGCAGACCTTCTGTTGTGACAAAGAAATTGATGAGTAAAAGATATGAATGATCATGTGTGTCTACTTTGTTCCAACAATTGAAGGAATAATTCTAAAATACATTGTTCAAAACACCTGAAACATTCCGTCTTCAAACAAATAAACCTAAAATAAAGGAAATATTTGAATTTGATATTTTCTCTGAACATTGACTTGCATTTGAGTTTTATATGCAACAAATATCTTTAGAAATATTGGTAGATATCTACGGATATTGAATATTCAAATTGCTTTCAATCCAATTAAGGTAACGAGCATAAAACTTGGCTTTATCAATATTTTTTTTTCAATCCACGCCTCTTCCCTGACGCAAACGCTTTTTCAGCAGTACATCCAATGTTCTAATGCATTGCACCAGAGGAAAAAATGCAGATATTGAAACGCCCATAAAAATATATACATGCATATAAATTTTTCATTTCCAATGAATGATATTTCCGTGATATTGATAAACGTGGCACGCGAGAGAATAGCTACAACAAATTTTTGATTATGTATATATCTTACAGAAACAAGCAATTAAAAGCGATAAGAATCTAAACTTTGTCCAATGATAAATTTTGTTGATCGATTTTAATTTAGGGTAATCTGGAAAATTAAATTCCGCATGAAAGGATGTGCCAAATTTTAAATCAAAATATCCTGAATTAAAAACTTGAAAAATTTAAATCGTAGTGACTTCGTAGTAATCTAAGACGAGTGTACGTGAAAATCCTTCCGTATATTTAAATTAATAATATTCATTCTGAAATTTTTTTTTAGAAAAAAGAAACAAGAAATGGAATGTCCTAATGTTTACGTTAACGAACCAACGCAAAAAATGTATAACTCTTACTTATATTCCAATATTCCTCTACGTATAATTAAGAAGATTGTACATGTGCGTATAATATACTTTGTAGCTGGAATCACATAATCGTTTCTGCTGAATCTCAAATACATTAACCGCTCTAAAAATTTAAGACACTATAATCGTTCTTTTGTTTTAACATTAGCTTGGTAGGAAATTAGATGAAATCATATGCAATTTATTATTAAAAAATTGTGATAACATTATTTAAATAATATTAATATACCAGGTTATTAAAAAGTTAACAAACAAATAAACGAGTACTATAAATGATAAAATTTTAGAATGAAGATATTTGTTTGGTTTAGTTGACTCAATAATATACGATAATTATACGAAAAGTGATGTACAAAAAAAGGCATTCAATTTTTTAAACACATACTATTATCTAGATCTACTCGAGTAAAGAAACATTGGCATTTGGCCTGCATATGTTAGATATGCGATAGAAAGCTCTCCGCATTCCGATTCTTTGCTCTACATGTACATTTTGAAACTCATATATATATATAAACAAGATATTAAAATTTAAGCGAAATTATATCTGCAAATATAAATTTTAGATAACCTCCATATAAAAAAGATAAGGGTCCGATGTATAAATTATATTCAAACATAGAATAATTAACTGCATATTAATTGAAATATTAGTAAGAGATATTTTCTACTTAATTATCTGCCATTTTATAATACCTTTTTCCAGTTATCAGCTATTTTGTTCTTGATAAGGTGTGTTCGCGTCATCAAGATTAGTATTTAATTTTTAATACCTCTTTAATTCGGTCATCCATAATATCATAATTGTGCAAATAAGAATTTTAATGAACTTCTTTTACGTTTAATGATTTCATAACCTAAAGCGTCGATTATCTAACGTTATTGTGGTCAGCGTCAAACAAGTTATTCGTTTCATTATAAAAAATAAAAAAAAACACAATCGACGATTGTGCAATTTGTCAAATTGCTACGTGACTGTCTCGTAATAGTGGAGAAAAAAGACTTGAACTCACCACTAATCAACGACTCAAGGTTCTCGTGACTGGGACTCATAAAACTTTTAGGCACAGGCACGCCAACAATGAGACATTTTATAGCTAATCGCCACCTGCTGGCCTCCCGTAGATTATCCTCATACTTGTCAAAGCTGCGGAACCGTAGCGTTATCGTGGTCCTTTCTCGTCTCTTGATACCTTTCATGCGTGCCTTCTTCAGTGTATAAGCATAAATATAAAGATAGGCCGAGGTATCGAACTCGTCATAGCATTGATACGCTTCCATAGGCTCGACCAGCTTGAATTGAGACCTCGAGGTACCTGGGCCACAAACACAGCTTCCCGCGCTTTTGCGTTTCGAACGCATACATCTGCACCCTATTATGTCGTTTAAAACGATCGTTTCAACCTTCGTCGCGCCATTACTGTCCTTTTCTAAGCTGAGACCCTTTTCTGTTAGTCTCACCTTGTAATAGGTATTTTTCTTGGATGTAACGTAAAAGGTTTCCTCGAGAAGAGTGCTAGAATGCACTTGGCCATCGTCCTCCATGACACGCTGATGATTGTCTTTCATTCAGTAAGAAATATGAATCACTCTGATAATCATACCATAGACAGGTCATTATCATGATAATTAAAGCACACGATAAACAGACATCTCTTTTCTTTGTTGATGAAGTTCTCTTCCCTGTCACCGCAAGGAATTGTTGCTTCGTATGAGTTCATTTAAGGAAAAGTATTGATGTCCAACCACTTAACGACTTAATTTTCGCCCGTAGCTTCTTTCATTCTCTCAGGCATTTTTCTATCATTTAATTACTCGGCCTGTTGTGTTGTGAATTTAACGAAGCACGTGCATTTATGGAGTAATACACTTGTAACATTATCCCTCGTTAAAGGATTCGTTTTACAAAAGGATGGTACTCGAATCTTGCTCACGTAATACTGTGGAGGTTTTTCTCAAGCTGTGTACGGATAATCATAAGAACGTGCTATTCTGAATTGTGATTGAAAGAAATTATCTCACCATTATCTCAGCTATTTCTGTACTTGCGCGCATTCGAACATTAAACTGCTTCGAACACACCGAAGTCACGGCATATACTGTTTATGTGAAACTTGAAACCTGACGGACCAATTACTGGAACACCATCAGCGCTATCTTGTGTCAGGAAATTGTACTTACAATAAATGTTTTTTGGAGTATAAGAAAATATATTATGAAGGTGAAATTTCATATGTTTAATTTTTAGTGAAAAAAAGTATTTTCAGTTAAAACTTCAAACAGTATTTCATGTTCCATTCATAAATATTTTAAGTCTTTTCTTCTAAATTGTTAGAACTAGTTATTTTTATGTATTTTCTGCATTTTTATCATTTTGCTACGTACATGTAAATAGCATGAATGCATTCTTCTTTGAAAGTATAAAGCAAATATTTAATAAATATGTAAATAACGATTATTTTGATTGACTATGTTAATTAAACACGTAGCTAACACTATACTAATAGATTATAAATAAATTAGTAAAGACGTGAGTCTGATTAGAAAATAAATATTTTTTTATCTTTTACTTCAAAAATGCGCGAATTATATACTGGTGTGATAATTAAAAACTTTAATTGATATTACAATTGTTTTTATCGTTTGTATTGCATTTATTACAATCATTTAATTACTGATTTTAGTAAATGGAACACATTCACTATCACACATCTATTACAAATCAATTCTTGTTAAAAATATATCAATTAATATTATATAGTACTTTTTTCAAAACGTAAATAAAATAAAAAATTGCATAAACAAAAACTAATACATATTATATTAAAATATAATTCATTAGAAAATTTTGTATAACTGAATATTGAAATTTTATAGTACTATATAATATAAGTTATAATTAATTTATTTCCATATAATTTAATTTTAATTTGAGTACTTCAATTTAAACCGAAATATATTTAATCAAAGACACGTAATCGATTAGAAAAAGATGCTTTTTAAAATGTATTTGAAAAATGTATTAAGCATATTGATTACTATAGTATAAAATTTAAATTAATAATTAAAATACTTTTAATATGTTTCGTTCCTTTTTGTGTGTGAATGTCTGTAAATGTGAAAATGCACTTTTCTTAAATGATCGCATATAGTAGTTTTTTAAATTTGTATTATACAATTTTTTTTCTTGTTTTGGCAATTCTGATTCTGAAGTGCAACAACTGACATATCAAAATAACTAACCTAAAGTAATCTAGTAAAGAAACAAAATTATTTATTTTTGCACCTGTTGTTATATATACCTAGATTCCGAATAAGATTTAATGCAAATTTATGACTAAGTCATTCATTCTATAGTTTTTATATAGTTAGTATTCTTTGTATAAACTTTACCGATCACGTACAGCGCCCTCTTGGACATCCGTTTACATGAGACTCTATCTAATACGCGTATGAGCTCGACCGTTTCTTTTCCGGTTTATCAAAATGGTAAGATGGTGCGGCAACATCGTTATATTCGTAAAATCAATAAAGATTTGATTCATCTGTGACAATCAAAATGAATTAAGTTTTTAATTAAATTTGAAGAGTGTTAAAGAAAGTTAACAAAAAGCATTTCATTTACAGGGTATCGACATAAACCATAAACACGATAGGAAAGTTCGGCGTATAGAACCTAAATCGCAAGATGTCTACTTACGACTTCTCGTTAAAGTGAGTATTTCCACGTGGATTCTCAGATATTCTTTTTATATTACAGTTTTAATTTTATGTTACATTTTAAATTTCGTTTAAAAAATACTGTTAAAGTTTAACATAACCTTTGTTAACGGTCAATTGTGTATTACTGTTGAAGTAATTCTATATTGTTGTCATAAACACGTGAGGTTTAATTTAGACAAATTTATTTTGCGAACTGCACTCTGTGTCAGGTCTGTTATAGACTGATTCAATTTGAACGTTCGCTAGAAAAAGTTAGTCAACTTTCCTATTCCGGCATTCTGTTATTATACAAAAGACGATTATTTTAGTTGACACAATTTCGTACAAAAATGTCACAAAAGTTCATATTTCTTGGGAGATATATAATTCATTATTCTATTCTAGTCCGATTTATTAATTTTTATTTGTCTTGAAGTACGTATAAACAACTTTTCATTCATTTATATTTTTGTAGTTTTATACTTTTTCTGATAATTTTTCATTTTATATACTAAATAAATATTTATGTAATATATTAAATTTTGTAAATTTATGAAAAACTTAC
Organism: Eufriesea mexicana; assembly: GCF_001483705.2. Classification (NCBI taxonomy): domain Eukaryota; kingdom Metazoa; phylum Arthropoda; class Insecta; order Hymenoptera; family Apidae; genus Eufriesea; species Eufriesea mexicana. The sequence continues at coordinate 40,416 of NW_016911967.1, forward strand.
ATTAATATTAATGGTTAATATAAAGGTCTATGAATTTATTTTTGTTATAGTTATACCGCTTTCTGGCTAGACGTACAAATTCTAAGTTTAATAAGATTATCCTCAAGAGACTTTTTATGAGCAAAATACACCGTCCCCCTATATCACTTGCACGTATAGTCAGATTTATGAAGAAGCCTAAACGAGAAAACGCTATTGCAGTAATTGTTGGAACAGTAACAGATGATGCTAGGATCTTTGAAATTCCTAAACTTACTGTAAGTAACAGGATATAATCTTTGTTTATTATAGAATATTTTCCCTTGCTTTTGTTAAATAAATCTTATTTTATTCCTGAACTATTATTTAATTTGTCAGTTGGATTTATTAATTTTTTTTATTTATTAAAAATGTGTAGTGTATTTTATTTATGTGTTATATATACAGGTCTGTGCTTTACGTGTTACTGAGAGAGCTAGAGCTCGTATATTGAAAGCTGGAGGTGAATTGATCACGTTTGATCAGTTAGCATTACGTGCACCTATTGGAAAACGAACAGTTTTAATGCAGGGTCGTCGTAAAGCACGTGAAGCAGTGAAACATTTTGGACCTGCACCTGGTGTACCACATTCTCATACAAAACCATTAGTACGCTCTAAAGGTCGAAAGTTTGAAAGAGCAAGAGGTCGAAGGCGAAGCTGTGGTTACAAGAAATAAATTTTGTTTATTTGCCATCATTTATTTTATACCATCTGTTTAAATTAACTTGCAGTACCTAGGCATTTTGTCTACATATTTTATATAGCAAGTTGAGATGGCTGGAAAATAAATGTTGGATTGGTAACAAGATTTTCATATATTATTAATTCCTTTACATTTTATTAAACCTGATATAAAAAGTTAAACTATCTCTATAAAATAATTTCATATAATAATTTGAATTATAAGTTTCAGAATAGTAATGGGTAATTAAATTTTATGTAGTTCTATTTTTAATTTCTTCAGAATGTTCTGTTAATTCTTCCTCTGGTTTCTCTTCATCATCTGATTGTGTTTCTTCTAAAGCAGTAACATCCGGAAAATATAGCTTTGATTCCTCTATACCTTTCTCTGGATTTTCACTTACATGATAAGGTCCAATGCCAGCAAACCCTAAAAATGCTTCACATCCAACTTTTTTAACAACACATACAAATGTCTCGTATCTAAAAAGTAATATTAAATTCTTATCTTCAATCATAATGTTGATACATTATTAGAACTCATATTTCTTACAAAATTTTTTTAATATCTACCCTGTCCTTTCTCGTGCATTTAACTCTAATTCTGTAATATTCTTTGCTATAAGTTTTGCTTCTGGTGGTTTATCAGATTCAAAAATGCCAAAATTAATAACTTCATCTTCAAATTCTTCTAAAACCATTTTTAACTCATTCTTTCTTGTGTAGTCATATTTGAATACTACTATAGGTACATTCATGGTTTTATCTTCATACTTTAAAGATGAAATAGGTATATTGTTTAATGTTATACTTGTCTTACAAATGTTGAAGTTTATACTTACAGGATATGTATTATTAGTATAAGTGGGAAAAATTGTGCGAAAAACAATTGCTTTATTTCTACAATTTAATGGTGTCCAAACAGCTGGAAAAATTTCATTTTCATTTTCACTTGTTATATAGGCAGGTCGATATCGTGTAGCGAAGCTGTAATCAACAAAATATTTAATTAAATCTGAAGTTAATTTTAGAATTACGAAACATGTGGAAAAATATATGATTTGAATGAATACTTTTATGAACCGATATGAATATTATATACAATAAAAGAAAGTATTAAATAAGTATTACAAAGTTTCGAAATTTTATTAGAAAGTATGTATTCTACATATTTACTTACCATTCTTCGTTAAGTATCGTTTCTACATTGGGTAATTTCGGTTCTCCAAATAAAAGACTTAACAAGTATTTATGAATATCAATTTCAGGTTTTGTTTCATTAATTTTTAATCGCATAAACATACATTTCCCATCTAGAAGCAGTTGTTTAGAATTTGGTGGTAATATGTAATTAGACTGTAAAATTGTTTAATAATGAGTATAGTATTTTTTCGTAAGTTGCTTAATAATCGCTATTTTTTATTAAAAACATAATATATTACTTCATTAAACATGGTGGCCAGAATATTTTCATTAAGTCGTTTTCGTATTTCTTGCTCAATAGTATAATTACCCAGAAGTATTTCATCAACTAATTCCACGTATGGTGGACTTGATTTTTTGTCTCTTTTATGGCCTTCTTCATCTTTAAAAACCCATGGATAAAGTAAAAGACAAGTCTCTTTATTTAATGAAGTGGTCAGATGCAACATTTCGGCTTCATATCGGGCTACAACTTCAGCTTCTATAATAATAAATTTAGTAAATAAATATATTATTTGAATTATTTCAATAAAGCATGCAAAACTAAGTATCATATGAGCAGCAAGATGTTTTCTTTTAGCTTAAAACTTAAAATAAGGTTTAAAGTAAATCAACAATTAAAAATAAATAAGTATTATAGTATATAATAGTGGATTTTATTTGAATTGTGCAAAACAATATAATTTTGCGAAACCTTTACGAGACTTTTTTGCTGCTTCTTTAGCTATTCTAGTTTCTTCAATAATTTTTAATCTTTTTATCTCTTCCGGACTTTTTTCCGATACATCTATAGAAAACCTGTACGTGTATAATATGAAAGTAACTATTTTTAAATCATGTTAATATTTTTTTCGTTATTTAAAATTAAGTTATTCATTATTATTTTTCAATAGAAGTAATATAGGATAATTATATATTTTACATACTCATGTTCTTCGCTATTTTGTACTCGTTGCAATTCTGATGTTAACACTTTTAATAATTGCGGGCACTGGGCACCAAATATCAAGTTTACCATTCGACCATTCTAAATAAAAATTATTTTGAAATACATATTTTATATTTTATTGCGAATATAATTGATTTCAGTCATACTTCGAACTTACGTGTATAAACATCCATATCGGCTCACTCTTCCCTTGAAAACGCTCCAAGTCAGTAATATAATCACATTTTGCCTACACATATAACCATAATAATTAGTTATTTTTAATTAACAGTTATTTACAATTAGAAATTACCGTTGCATAACTTAACGCATCTCCTCCAATTTCCATCTTAATTTTTTTAAGGGTGCTCACCATCCCTGTACAAGGTCCACTCCATTCCGAATATATATCGACCACTAAAAGATTACCAAAAAATTGATATATAACATTTTCAGAACCTTTATTCAAATTTAATTTTAAATAAATAATATATACATTCCTATTAAACCCGTTCTTGTGAGAAGTTTCTCCCATTCTTCATTATTAGAAACTTCAGTTTGTAATGCTGCGGGCGTTGTCTTTTTGGCCATTTTCCGTGCAGATTTTAAACCACCCTATAAAAAGTTAAGCATTTTCGGTACACCACATTTAAATCACAGTAACTTAATACAACTTGTAATACACCAATGATTAGAGATATACAATAATTTCTGTAGAATAAATTAACATAGCATAATTTAAAAATTTTTTAAATTAATTATAATTTACAATGAATATAAAATCGTGGATATAAGTTTCAATAAAAACGTAAAGTACCCTTTTTCTCCGTAACATATTTGATTGAATTATTAAATATTCTTTTGAAAAATTATTTTATCTTATGATATCACTGAAGTTAAATCACGATCTCTTTGATCTATCTTGAACGATGTGCAAAGAAGAACTGTAGAAATCGTATATTTTGAAGTCGGGGGACCATTGCCTTCCGATTTATTACACGGGGACATCGGTGACATGGAGGACACGCAAACTCTACCGATTAAGGTGGCTTCTCGCTGCACAAATACACGCACAGATAATTACAGTGCACTAGAGGATCGAGGATTCCACGGTAAGAATTTCTTATGCATTGCTATCGGCATGAAATATTAATCTTACGCTGTATTCTGTAATTATAGCCGCGTGTATTGGTATAATGCTTCATAAGGTAGCACGATTTATCGAGCCGCATGAATAGTTGCACGATAATGCTGCTAAATTATAAAGCTCCTGTCAAAAGATATAAATTTAATCTTTGAACATATTAAATCGATTATGGGACAACAGGAAGGCAATTTCTTTCTCTTCTGTTTGAATGATGGAGATATAACGAGGCCTCGTGTAATGTATTACTTCCGTATCATTTTATGGTATTAGAAATTGAGTTTTCTTTTCCTCTGATATAAGAATATGATTACAGTAAGGTTCAGTAATATTCTATCATTTTAATTATTTTATACTCTTTATTTATGTAAATTTATATTTTATATTAATCAACAATAATGTGTATTATGAAATTTATTTAATTGAAAAATTGGTACGTTGGCTCTAAATTTATGTGTTGTCGTATAATTATATACGATATAGAATGTGCGTGCCTATCAAGTTTAGTCTTATTTACAACATAATGACATAATTATGAAGTAGCATGCAATATAAACATGCTAAGTTAATGTTATAGATATGTCAAAATATAGTATATAGCTTTTATGAGTTTACGAAGTATAGAAATATAAATTTTTTAACAAAAATTTTTGAATGACAATCAATTTTTAGTTACTTTTATTTGTAATCGATATTTAGAAAGTTTTCAAGTAAATTTGAAGTTGCAATAAATTTTTATCGATTAATTATATCTTATTAATTATTAATAATTAATTTAGATTCGCTACTACAATGTTTTAAATAAATATTTATTATTCCTTTCACGTACCAATTCAATTTAAATAGTACTAAACTCCTAGGTGGCGTTAGCATCAAGTGGTTGTGTATTACGAACACGCCTTTCTTCTTTCAAAGCAATTTTTATGACGATATAGCAGTGAACACTTCTACGTAGAAAATACATCGATTAATGTAACTATATTTATAATTTTTTTGAATTACAGTTTTTGTTATATATAATATAACTTTATATTCTTTTTCTCGTTAATGACACTACTGTATTATAAAATTTTTAATCAAAGTGCATTTCATTTTATCATATTGAGGTTGTATTGAAACAGTGTTTAGTACAGTGGTACCAATATGATAACAAATGAAATTATTTTCATCTTGTATCATTATACGTTCAATTTATTTATTAAAATAATCGTAACTTTCTCACTACGTGCAAATAAATGTTCACAAATTATGTCCCTTTCTATTATCTTTCAGTAAGAAAGGAAATGTCTTGCTGTTTGCAATCAACTTAGGGCTATTTGGTTTTAGTTCAAATGGTTGTTCCATTAAGTTAAAAGGTTGATTAACACATAATCGTCCATTTACACACTTTACAAACACACTGATTGTTAGCATTACAGATAAAATTGAATTTTAACGCTGATTATGCCATCTAGATATATCTTAGATATGAATGCCACAGTTCGTGGTTTGCTTTTCTCTTATTCTCCCCTCCTTTCCAACCATTTCCTTATCTGAATCAGCTGATTATTGTTTTCGTATTTCCAACGAAACAGACCGTTGCCGTAGTTATGATACGTGATACCTTTTAACGAACGACTTTTCCGAACATCCTCGTCGGTGTGTCGAAACGGACAACGGGTCTGACAATTTATCGCAAACCAAGAAGAGTACCGACGCGCTTGAATATTTCGAATAAAAAGATTGACGTTTCGCGGGCGGGGTGACATCACTATCATTTTCTGGTTGTGTTGTGTCAGTCACTCACAGAATGACGCAGTAGAAGGTCGTCTCAGAGATGGCGAGCTTCCCAGTATGAAAATACAGTTTTATGGCGAGGTAAATTGAAGACTCTGCTTTCTGCTAGTTTAAAAACTATTAAAATGTAGACATTTTTCTGTAAGACAAGTAATAACGATATCAGAGAAAAACGATAGCTTTGTTGTGAAAAAATTGCCTTCTACCCCTTTGTTCAACGAAATGTCAGGGTCGCTATTTTAATGTTACAGTGTTAATTTATTTTTTGTAAATTTATTATTTTTATGCTATTTTAACGATAATTATTTAAAATTTCATTTCATCATCGTTTTGACATTTGTATTTGCTTTTTATTAATCGTCCCTGAACGTACACGTCGAACAGCTGTAGTAGATTGTGTAATATTCTTTAACAGGCAAAATAGATTCTCCCACTACTTTGCTGTTACTCATTTTTGTATTATCAGATATACAAATAGTACTTTATACATTCTTTTGTACAAATAATAATTCTACCTTGAATTAATTCTTAATTTCTTCATTTTGCTCAATTTTTATTTGTTATGTATTGTATTGTTATTAATAGAAATATGTATGTTACATACATTTGATATTTAGACAAATAAATGTTGAATATGCAATGTATGCAAATTCTTTCATGTTATTACATGTTTTTTAAACATTTACTGATTTAGATATCTATCGTGGATCTACATAATGTTTTAATTTACATATATACATATATGTAAGTTATCTATTTCATATTGAAATAATATATCATATATTTAAATTATATTTTTATAAAAATATATATAATTTACACATGTATTATAATAAAATTGTTAATTTTGAGCAATTTTTTAATGAAAAGATTAAATGATGTAAAATGTTATGTTCAATGAAATTATTATTCACTGATTGTTTAAAAAGATCAACAAGTATTGTTTTCTTATTATATTTTCATATTAATAAATATAATATATAATTGTACATTACAATATTTTCACATATTTATACAATGAGAATATAATTTCTTTCTATCATTCAATTATTGAATGTTAAAAATAATTATTTAACTATTCTAGTTGTACTAAATTAAAAAAAGAAAGATTTATATTAATACTATGTAATTAATATTTATTTTATATATATTTATTTGTAGGTAAAAATATTCAGTTTGGGAAGAAAAAATGTCTGCAGACTCTCCAAGGCGTGGTGTGCATAAAGGAGTTCAAGTTGTATCACCTCAGCCAATAGTTGATCGTTCAATTATAGATAGTGTTGCAGGAATAATTAATGATATTGTTCCACAGGTTGGTACATTAAAATATCTTTTCGAAAACTTTTTATTAGAGTACATATTTTATTGTTGAAATATAGGCTTATGCTGGCACACCAAATTCTGAAAACAAGGAATCTATATCATGGGCACGGTTTGAGTATGCAGACATTAATGATCCTGTCCTATATCCAGACTACAATGAAGGCTCTAATACACCACCTTTGTTATTGGTGCTTGGTTATACAACTGGAGTTCAGGTTTGATCTTTTATATTTGTTTCCTTTTTCTTTTAAATTATTATATTACTTGTTGTATTACTACATTGAAAGATTTTGTATGTTAAAATAATTTTATAATATATTTGTGATTTTATACAAATGATATGTAGTTTAGACAAAGATAAAGTAGAAAGTAAAATTTAAACAGTACATATGAATATATATAAATTGACAAATGATTCAATTTAAGTGTATGTATTAGATACTGAGTATAAAAGGCCTTTATAGATTTATCAAGTTTCTAATTATAGAACACTGTTCTTGTAGTATCTTTAAAACTGTGTCTGTGTTTATGAATGACTTGAATCTTATTTTATCTAGGAGGCATAATATGTAAACAAGCACATTCATTATCAAAATAAAAAGGTACATGTAGTTTGCAGAGATAATAATATGATATTTGAAGTTCAATTGTATAAAAGAATTTATATATTTAATTCTAGTTACAAACTTTTTGTTTATAAGACCCATATAGTAATTATATAGAATATAATGTCATATCTTATATTGTAATGTCATTATAAAAGCAATGTTAAAGACACAAGGTAATATATTTTGCTTAATATAGGTATGGTTGATAGCAGCAACAGGAGAAGCAACTGAAGTGTTATCATGGCGACAAGGAGTGATTCGTACTCTGAGAATTTTACCAAATCCAAAGACTGATGATGAACATGTTGATTTGTTTGAATTGAAACGGCCAATGGTAGCAATATGTGATTCAGCTGGACCTGGACCACAATTTTGCAACATAAGTTTCATTTCTCTGAAAACTGGGGAACAAACTAAAAGCATAAAGTTTAAAAATCCTGTTTGTGACGTTTTGGCAAATAAACGATCCATAGTAGTAACATTTTTAGAAAAAATCGCGGTGTTTGATGCTCGAACATTGGAAGATGTATTAACAGTTACTACATGCTATGCTAGCCCTGGTCCAAATCCAAATCCTGTTGCTTTAGGAACAAGATGGCTTGCTTACAGGTAAGACTTTTACGAACATTTAAAAATCTTAATAATTATTTTAAGTGAATTGCGATTTCTCTAATAAAAAATATTTTTAGTGAAAAGAAGTTACTACCAGCCAAAAGAAGTAGTGGTGGTTGTGAAGGTGAGGGAGTTCAAAGTTACACAGCGACTGTTCTGTACGCGGCAAAGTCTTTAGGAAAAGGTTTGCGTGGTTTGGGAGAAACTGTTGCTTCCAGTTTAACTGGCAATTCAGTGTCACCGGTAGTCATTAATAATATGGGCAGCGATGTAACCCAACCAGGAGTAATTACAATATTAGATCTCCAAGCTGCAAAAGAGGAAAAAGAGTTAGATGATGCAAATATAGAGACTGTAATTGCTCATTTTACTGCCCATAGTGATGCAATTGTTGCCATGACTTTTGATTTAAGTGGTGCATTACTAATGACCGCTGATAAAAGAGGGCATGATTTTCACATATTTAGAATTCAGCCACATCCAGGTGGTCCCACTTTGGCAGCAGTACATCATTTGTATATTTTACATCGTGGAGATACTACTGCAAAAGTACAGGTATGTTTATTTTTAAATTAGATTTTTACATCTGCAACTTATGTCTGTAAAAGTTTATATATTAATATATGTCTTCATGATTTGTATTTTACTGTGGTAGGATATGGTTTTTTCGAGTGATACTCGTTGGGCGGCAATTTCAACTGTTCGGGGCACTACCCATGTTTTTCCCGTTGCACCATACGGTGGTCCGGTAGGAATACGAACTCATTCCACACCTCATGTTGTAAATAGACTTTCAAGATTTCATAGAAGTGCAGGTTTAATGGATGACGGCACCAGATCTCATTCTCCCGTATCTCATACAGAGTTGCCTTTATCAGTATATCCATATTCTAATCCAAGACTTCCTCCGTATCCTCATCCAACTGTCCTACACCCTTTGGCACAGATACGACAACCATCAACGTTAAATCACATAAACAGTCAAGCTCAACAGAGGTAATCTTAAATTATTTATAGAAATTACAGTTATTTCGTTCTGTACTTTTATTTATATCTTATATTATGTAGTAGGCCGCAGCAGCGACAACGATTGCATTCAGATGATAGTGGAACATTGCCATTAAAAATATGCGCTTGCTTTGCACCACCAAGAGCTTGGATGTATGCACAAAGAGAGTCAACAGCAAAAGTTATGAAAAGGGCAGTTGACTCTTTGTTCATTATGGCATGTCACGGAAATATGATACAATATGATCTAGAACCTAAACCAGTTGCAGGTGAATATGATATTAATCTGTAAGCCAGGTTGTTGAAAGAATTTAATGTCAATACATATTAAAGATTATGATATTATAACATAATTTAGGTGTACCAAAAGAAAAAGTATGTGACGATACGATGATAGAATTAGATGTCGAAGCTAAGGGTCAATGGCCCCTTTTAAGATCTCCAAATTCCTTAGAGATTGTGCCACCTTTGCCAACTTCTAGTTCTTTATTGAGTATCAATACGATACCAAAAGATATTCAAGATGGCGATTTAGCGGAAGATCGTTGGTTAAGTCAAGTAGAAATTGTAACGCACGCTGGTCCACATAGACGTCTTTGGATGGGACCACAATTTGTTTTCAAAACTTACAACGCAACTAGTGGGTTAGTTTTACAAATATATACGTGTGACTTTGTTTTCTTTTAAATTTGTTATAAAATTAAACTTTATTGATATAGAGCTCCTGTGAATCTTGTGGAAGCTGAGGCCGTTGAAATTGGTGTAACCGGAGGATCTCGCCCTGCGAGATCGAATCCAGTCAACATGCCGCACGCTGCATCCAGATCGTTGGTACCCGTGGTCATTGATGGATCAGGAAGTAAGTTTATAAAAATGTAAATATGTTAGACTTAGAATTCCACTCAGTTGTATTTAAATATTTGTTGCATATATTTAAAATGTATTAAATATATAAAATATAGAAGTTATTAGATTTAAACAATTTTTCATAATATGATGATTTTATGGAATTTGTGTGACATTTCATTTATTGTTTAGGTAGTTATGAGCAGTCCCCAAGATTTATGGAAGCATACGGTGATCCCTTAGATAGTGAAAATGTCGGTGTTGGTGGCGGTGAAAATCAATTGAGAGAAGATCTGGCTGAAGCTATGCTGGAGACGTCAATTGCACCACACCGTGCACCAGGTAAGTAATCATATGAAACGTGTGGTGCTTTGCTTTGAAGTAGAAAAGTACGAATCCCGACATATATCCCATTTGTCGATATTTCGTAAAATTTGTATACATCGTGGTAATTGGTAAGGGTAATGAAAGCATTTTGTATGATTTGAATCGTTGAAACATATATTTTTGAGTGCCTCAAATACACGATTTTAATACATTTTCGAATTTATGGTTCTTACAATCGTGAAAATCTTCCTGCTAAATGCAGTATAGTTAATTGTTATCGTGGCTAAATTTTCTTAATATTTATAGAAAATGATTCAATGTTTATAATCATATTTTTCTAAAACAATTTAGATCATATTTCACTTTATTTTAGAAGTTTGCATTAATTCGAAGTTAGGAGTATATTACAATTTTTGTAAGCACGTATTTAAATAAGGGTACGAAACTCGTACTTTCTGCATTTGGTGATGGATGATTACTAGATTGTAAGTTTGTGTGGATACAGAACTGGCCAGAGGCAGGTATCTCCGTTTTCCCCCTCCCCTTTAATGATATTACATCTAATCACTAACAGCGATACATTTTATCAACGTCTACCCTTTGAGTCGAGGTAAATGGTTGAAAGGCTGTGAGCAGTCTACTAACCCTGTAAGAATCTTTTCCTTTTTATATTCCAAAGAATACAAAAGAAAATCATACAGTTCGATAGCAATCGTTCGAACTTGTTCTCTTAATAACATATCACTTGATCTCGACACGTATATTGTGACGTGAAGTTTGTGTTTTTGTGGTGTGCAGTGTGAAGATTCGGACCAAGTATCAGCTTTACATTAGAAGTCACGATTAATTCTTCTTTCTCTTGCTCTCTTTCTTTCTCTCTCTCTTTCTCTCTCTCTCTCTCTCTCTCTCTCTCTCTCTCGTTCTCTTTCTGTCTTTTTTTCTTTTTCTATCTCTCCTTCCTCCATTCTCGTAACTCTATATTCCCTCACAATGCAATATTTCAATTAGTAGTCGAAGATGTCACTTGAAATCTCCTTCATTGTCGAGCCGTTTCGAGAACAAGAACACATCATTATACCTCAGGCGATGTATCTTATAAAAGAGCAAACAAAAAATTAAATAAGGGAGATATTGTGACTCGATATTGATACCTGCCAACGGCTTTTTCTGTTACTAGGGAGGCGATCGGTATTTGAGAGGGTGGGTCAACCGGTAACTAAAGTCGTCAACCCTTTGGGCACCGTGATTACTGTATCGGCCGATGAGGAAGACATTAACTCCAGTCAGGAATTCGATTCCGCGGAGGAGAGCCACGTGCCGGAACCACCTAGGAGCGTGTGCGCCGAAGAAGGTCCGGCTTCTCTCGGCGATCTAGAGCCGGAGAGCCAAACTTTGCGTGATCTCACCAAGATCTGCGCAGAAATGCGCTCAGCTAGCGAACCTGCGATCGACAGCGTGCCGGATGAAAATATATGTGAGGTGAAGGAAAGGAAAGCATTATGTGTAGAGATTGCTCCCATCATGAATCCTGGAAATTCTACCATCGACTTTGAAAAAGAGGAAGCTTTCCGTGATGTACCGACCAGCTTGAGTCTTTGCGTGGAACAAGGTGAGATTCCTAGCAGCCCTATGACCCAGGCAAAGGAAGCTGTCTGGTGCAAAAAATATGATAAAAGAGAAGACAGAGGAGTCCACGAGAGGAACGTGCCTGAGGCACAGTACGTGGTCAATTGTGACGAAGAGAGCGTCGGTTTGATGGAGAATAAGGGAGTACACGGGAGAAAGAGTACAAC
>NW_016911967.1:53003-128479 GCF_001483705.2 Eufriesea mexicana
GTCGTTTTGATGGAGAATAAGGTAGTACACGGAAGAAAGAGTACATCTATGCATTATAAGACAGAAAGCAAGAAAACTTGCGAGCCTGAGAAGGTTACTAAGAAGTCTGGAAAGAACGGATCTACTGCGACCCCTAGCAAACGAGTTGAGACTAAGACATTTGCTAAGAAGTACGTTCTTAAGGAACACGAGGATAGTATTGTCATTGAAGATGCTACTTGCGAGGATACTAAAAGTAATTGTAGCAAAAAGAAAAGAGAGAAAAGTGTGGTTGAAGATACGAAAAGCGAATATTCTGATAGTAAAAGCGGAGAATCTTCGAAGGAATCTGCGATTGGAAAGTCTAAAACCAAATCAAAGTCTTCCACGATTCCTGATATCAAAGAAACAAAACTTGAATCTGATATGGAAAGTAAAAGCTCCGTGAAACAGGTAGAACCGATCATAGAATTGGATGCTATAATCGAAGAAACTGACAAAAAGGAAGATTTCAAGTCGACTGTTAACATAGATGTATTAATCAAAGAAATAGATAAGTATAAATCCCCTCCTTCAGACTCAACAGATGATTTTAGTTCTAGCGAATATCATATTGTGAATACCCCGTGTTGTAGCAAAGATGGAACTTCGGCTCAGTCTGACGAGGACATCGAACATATCCAAAGTTGTGAAATCACTCAGTTGCAGCAGGCTGAGTGCATCGATAGCGATAAATGTTTAGACGTTATAAGTTGCTCGGTTTCGTCACCCATTATGCAGAGAAAGAACAGCAAGAATACGATATCCGACGACGATATAGAGTACATACATTCTTCTGAATTGGCAGACACACCTGACAAGCTGTGCAAAGAAGATTCGAAGTTTGAAACGGATAAAAGCAGTGATAACGAATCAGCCACAACCAGAGGTAAACGTACATTCTCTGACGATGATTTGGAGCATGTCCACCATTCTGATGTATGTGCTGTGTCATCAGAAGTATCTAAAGATGTCTATGAAAAGAGTACAAAAAAATCTCAGGAAATTCCACCGGAACAAGTATCGAAGTCTAAGAGCACGAAGAAGACAAAGGATATCGTAGTGATCGAGAGCGACACGTCAGCAGCTGACGTAACTGTGATCTTTAAACCGGCCGAGAGTTGGAAGAATAAGAGTACAGAAAAGAAAGAGGAAGCTGAAGAAGGTGTCAACACTAAAGACACCTCGGCTAGTGAAACTTCTAGTCCTCTAAGAAAAGCTAAGGTTCGTCCCGCTAAAACCTCTCCATCTAACGTCGCACCTAAACGATCACAAGCAGGAATCGAGATAATCGACATCGACGCGATGCAGAAAGCTGAGATGGAAGTATTAATCGACACCACAACCGTTTCGGAGTGCAAAATTCTCTCTGGACCCGAGGTCTGTGGAACTCGCGCGAAGAAGTCCCGGAAGAACAAGAAAGCTAGCAACGAGAGCAACGTACAGACATCAGAGGCGACAATTGAACTTGCAAAACCCGTTGAAGAAGCTGTAAAGGACACGAAACTACAGGAGTCTGTGCCTGAATTTTCCTGGAGCGCTGTCGTGAAGAAGAAAAGCGGATCGCCCGTGGCTGACTCGGAGGCACGAAAAGAAGACGACATAGTTGAGGACAAGGTGAAGCAACCGTGTGATTCTATCGAAGTATCATCGTGCTCACCTATTCTAGAAAAAATAGAGTCTCTGAAGAAGAAGATACACGAGTCCTCGTTAAGAAAGAATCTGGATAAGAAGAGCTCGAGTTCCCAGGTAGCAGATAAGCTTCGAGAGGCTGTCTTAGAATTAGACCCTGAAGAATCATCCCTTCAAACATCGGAGATTTCTTGGAGTTCCGTCGTAAGAAAGAAGAGTGCGTCCTCAGTTGAACGAGAAATAAAAAAGGACCCTGAAAGCGACCCAGTTCAAGAGGAAGCGAGCGAAGAGAAGAAATCTCATCGGAGACACTCCGAATCTTCTGCTCGATTCTCAACGATAGCGGATCAGTTGAAAGAAACTGTAACGGAAACCGTTGCGAAAGATTCTTCTGTTCAGACGTCAGAAGGATCCTGGAGTTTCGTCGTGAAGAAGAAAACTGCTTCTTCGACGGAATCAATCACGCGTAAGGAACCCATCGAACAGAAGACTTTCAGGAAGGTGGATCTGCTGACCGACTCGTTGGAGATCATTTCCGGTCACGAAACAAAAGCTGTCGCGAGTAACAGCTCTGCGAATTCGACGGTGGAGTCCACCAATGACTGTGTTCTTCTGAAATTCTCGAGCTTGTCCACCGATCAGCCTTCGAACGTGAAGATAATCGAGAAGACATCGAAGCTCGAAATTCTGAGCGAGATCGTCGAAAAAGATTCAAGCGAGTCGAAGAACTGGAACGTCGGGGCGGTGCTGGTGGATCCTGCGTTCTCTAAGGAGGATTCTTCAGAACCAGAGCAGGATACCGAGCCAGAGAAACGCAGCGATTCGGAACAGGACATCGTACCGGAACGTTCGAGCTCCTCTGACGAGCTGAACGCGAACGTGGTGTTCACGAACACCGAAGCGGAGTACTCGGGTCGCGAGACCAGCGAGAGGACCGCGACGAACGGCTTGACCAGCTCGGTCTGCACCACGTCCAAGAAAGGCAACAGGTCGAAGAAAAAAAAACGCAGATGAGTAGAGGATTGCATGGATGTACCTAGGGCCAGCCTTGCCCTTTACATACTCCTGATGCAAGTAACTGGGGCCGATTAGCAGGAGTATAAGCCGGGGACAAGCTGCGTTCTCGAATCTTGGTGTAATCAAGTTACCAGAAATATGCTCGTTTTACTGGAAACATTATCTTAGGAGTACATGTATCATATACAATCACTTCACTAGAGGGAGCAAACTACAGCTCCGTTTTGATCGAACTACGAGTGTCTGGAACCTTCACGTCAGATTTGGTATTTTTGAGAATATTTTCTAAAGAAAAAAACAGGAGGGATTATCGAAAATAGAGATACAGGTAGCACCGTTGATTTCCCAAGTACCACGTATAGAGACGAACCAGCACAAAGAACGTTTTAGAGACACTCGATGTAATTTCATAAAGTAACTAGAAGGGCAAGACTGTACCGTTGGATGTACATCCGCTGACGTTCGAGTGGGATGTGTGAAACGAATATCAAAAAGAGGATAACAATACACTTACACACGTTCACACACACACACACACACGCACACGCACACGCACGCACACGCACACACACACTGTCCACACGTAGAATTTTTGAAACGAAACTTCTATACATAGATATTTAAAATGAAAGCAAACAAAAAAATAACAAAAAATGGAAAAAACGAAACACCGTCTGTGGTTCGAACAGTTTCATAGCGATTTCTGTTTCGACTGCCTTATGTTGTCGTTATCGAGTCAAACGAATCCGCTGTGCGTTGTCCGTGTGGTGCATACGAGAAGTGTTCTAGCTTTTTATTAAGATTGACGAAATTGAGAACTAAACGAACGAGTCGATTCGCGATTATTCGTAGACTACTTGGCAACTTAGGCACTTACCAAGGCTGTTGCCTTTTAGATTCTATTCATATAGTCGTATAGTACAGATTACACGATTTCAGTTCAGTACAAAGCTACACACGCTTCTGCCTCTGTATAAGCGTACACTTGCTGACAGGAGTTAAGAGGCAAACTAACGATTTGCGAATTTTTGTATGTCCTTTATTTTCACAGATATTATCAGAAATTGTCTTACATAGATATTAACACCAGACCTACCATGATCAATAGAACAACTGGAAACCAACTGATCCATATATCTCAGAAGTTCAAAGGTATACAAAAATTCCTAAGTCATTACTTTGTTTCGTAACTTTTATTGGTAAGCGTATGCTTGTATTGTATCTAGATCGCTGTGTTCGTCATTTTGCGTTCGTAACATGCTTTCCATGAAAGCTCATCCGCAAATATGATTTCACGAATTCAGAGGAAATTCGTTCGAGGAGCTCTGAGATCCTCGGCTAAAGATTTCATCAGGTTCTTTTGAGTTCTCCGGGCATTTTAACTGATTCTGTGTATGTAACAGTTCTTTCTGTACATTGTGAGGAAGAAATATGGCAAAAGTATTTTTATCGGTTGAGTCCTAGTCTATATAGTTAGTGGAAGTGACATAGTTGAAAGTTGTCTTCTTTGTAGTTTATATTTATTTCTCTGCAACTTTATGCTATTTCAAAGTTAGGTACATGGGTACTTATATTTCCCGAATTTTCATTATTTTATCAGATTTTGGTCTTTCCAATTCTTTTCTTGGTAAACAAAAATATTTTACTTACAAAATTCCATATAGTATGAAATATAGCTAAATTCATAAATTAAACATGGATTACATACAGATTGAACATAGATTCAATATAAAATATAATATAATTTATGTAAAAAGTAATTTAACCCCTTCGCCTGCAATATCGTGTGAGACACGTGGTAAGGTATCGAGCCAAACACGAGTTTCACGGGCGAGAAACGTGGGTCGTATTAAACGTAGTAAATACGAGTCGAACGTAAATATTACTGGTCAGGCTGATTAATTTTCGACGATGTTTTCCTGCCTCAGTGGCGTGTTATTCTTCGTCGCGTTCGGACGAAGGTGCTCCACGTGTCTCGACCTGCCTCAACGTGTCCGACGTTGCTGTTGATCGTGACCCGCGTCATCGAAACATAAATGGTAAGGGGTTTACATATTGTGCACTCTAGAAATACGCAATTTATTATCTTTTACATATATCGATATTGAATATGTATTATATAGGAACCCTATAAATATATAAATATCGATCAATGACTTGCAGTTCGGGTGAGGCCATTTCAATCAATATCGTCACTTAATGTTTCAATTTACGATCTGACTATGTCACTTCTACTAGCTACAACGCAGCTTATAAACGACAGTGAAAGTATATATACGTATACTTCTATTAAACCGTACTGTATCCCATGTTTCCTCTTCGCGGATGTACAAACTTTTTAACTCTTGTTGATCGTTACGTCGATTAGAAACTGGTCGCGAGTAGACGTTCGTAGTTCTCCTTTTGAACGAAAAATAATTTCGTTAGCCAACGAGTAAGTGAGACCGATATTGGCACGATGAGGAACATAAACGAGAAATACAAAGGGTGTATGAGAGATACGAGACCCAAGTGGCGTTACTTTGCATGCGTGCCACGCGTGTAGGAAAATTCAACTGCTTTGCAAGGGAAATTGCTTTAAATCCAAAGGATTTCGGTTGATTTGTGATGCAAATCGTGCGGAACAGGTGAACATTCACCGCGTATTCTGTCGTAAACCATCGGTCGTATAGATTCGTAATCGCATATAAATAATTGGACGTTCGTCATGTAACATTGGTGTGCATAAATTACGAGGATAATTCTTGCAAAGTATAAAAGCAAGAATCCCAATGAAAATACGATTCTGTGCGCGTAATCAGAATCTTATTTCCGTGTGCTAGATGATTGTTTCATTTTCGTACCGCATCAGGTACGCGTACGTTCTTGGTCCTCCTCAAAGGCTTTCGAGTTGACCCTGCAATCTTGATAGTTTCCGTTCGATGATAGTGCAAGAAATGAATTCCCGTTGATCAGACGGGTAATCGTCGAGATTACAACGTTGTATCGCGTGTCAGACTTCAGTGGCTCTAGACTCTTCGAAATTGTAAATACTCTCGGAAATCCGGAAATTTTCAAGCCTTTTCGATACAGTCTCGTCTGGTAGACGTTTAGATCACACGAATAACAAAATAGCGTATATATTTTTGACACGTATGGTCACGGATAATTGACCCGTTTGGAACTCTGTACCGCGAATTAGATGTTTCTAGGGGAACCCTGAGTGAAATTCCTGAAAGAGCCAAAGATGGGTTGTGATCGATTAGTTGCGTAAACGAAAAACACTGGCAGTGGGATTACGGTATCATTCTGAGCACCTGTAACGATCTAAATACTCGATCTCGAACGAGTGATCTCGCGAAGAAATACTTTAATATCCGTTCAGCTTCGGCTCAGTGATTGTTGGTGTCGTGGATCATCAGCAAGGATGCCTTAGGATTCGATTAGACGCACTGTCCAGTCGTATTACGCGAATTGAGAAGCATCGTTGTTATTTCTACGTTTATTATTTAATATTTTAATACGAGGTTCTCGCAATAGGAAGAGGAACGAAAAGAGACCCAGGAGACCTTAGACGATGATCCTCGACTCCGTTCTTTAGTCCAATTCTCTTCTCTGTACGTCACTCTGTTAGCCTGTACAGATCATCGTGCTCTATTTATCTATTTCTTCTCATAGAGATCGACTAGAATCTTCTCACGTACCATTTTCACTTCACTCTTCGTTTTTCTTCTATTTCGTCTTTGGTCGAACAGAAGTTGATCACCGATCGATTGAAACCTCTCTCGTGTTTTAATGGAGATTCACATGTGTCGGGCAAGAAAAATCGATTGTTCGTTTACATAGATATAAATATATATATAAATATATACGATATATACTTCTAACTCGTTAGAGTTTGTTGCTAGTACAAATGGAAAACGACGAGATCTTCTCGAATGAGGGGATCCATTTTTTCGGGGATTTAGCCGTGAGATTTAGTACAAAGCTTCTAATCGTCACTTTCGTCCTCGTAAGTGCTGTGATTACGTTCGTGATTCGCTGTATCTATCACTGCTACGTCGAGAGAAACCTTGTGTAGCCTGATCGTGGTTATTATCCTTCGCGTCGAGATAACCTGACCAAAAATAAAACAAACGAAAAGAGAAAAAGATTACGAAACGCAGGTGCAATGATTTTAACGTTGGTATCGTCCTTCGGTACTTGGAATTTTAACTAAGATTTTTTTTCAGTCGTTTTATTGGTTACGAATGACTTCAAAGAGCCATTTCTAGGTATAATGTATTTATTAATTTCTGGTGGAAACGATTGCTTGCAGTAACTTATTTCTAGTGATTATTTGTCACCTATACGCAGGTTATGTTTGCGATGCATTGCTGGTACGATGACTTGTTTCTATCCTTTTTTGTTTTCTATTTCTGTTTCCTTTTTTCTTTTTAATTCATTTTATCTTGAACGAAGTTAGAGATCGATAGTGTTTTGTACGATGATATTAATCGGCAGCTAGTTTCGCGATTAGATCGAAAGCGTTGTTGAAATTGTATTGTGGAAAGTGGATATAGAAATTAATAGCTACTTTAGTGTCTGTTTTTTCTTAGATTTAATTTAATCGTATGCTATATCGTTATAGTTCTCTCTGTATTATTTTTTACCGTCTGTTTTTAATTCACTTTTCGTCCATTTTACTGAGACATGTCTCGCTGTTACTTTAGGTTACAAAGTAGTGAGTTTCGCTTAAATTTCTAAGATTTTCACTTAAAAAGATAATAGAATAGTGGCTGTTATTTATAACAGTGGTATCAAGAAGAAAAATAGTTGGCAACTAGTAAACTATTCTTAATTATTTTATAATAAGTAGGAAATTATTATTTAAAATTGTAGTTTTGAAAGTAGACGCAGATTTGAAGGTTCATGATATTTATTTATTCTTATCAAATAGTGTCGTTTATTTGAACACTGAATCATGTATTACATTGTGCTATTGATGTATTTAACTTATAATCAAATTTTACCTAAAGGACTTTTAATCTAAAAGTCGATTGTACTTATTAAATAGCGAATTAACGGGACTTTTGTTTTATATATTGCACTTCAGATATTCTGAGAAGCGTAGTTGTTTGGATGTTATAGAATGCTTTAATTTAAGCTGTGCTTATTTCTGTAAAGATTCTTTTATTTTTTAATCCTTAAGACTCATCAGGAATATCGCCCCAAGTTAACTTTTCTTATGGTAAAATGAGAGAATTTGTTTCATGATAGTGTTGTCATTATTGTTAGTATCAATGAATACTAATGGAATTAATATTTACTGTGGTTCTTAATATAGTTATGTTTGTTAATAAAGTCAAAAGAAAATTCGTATGGAATGATATTTTACCTATGGTGGTCTTCAAGGGTTAAGAAAGACGGATGTTTTAATTACTAGAATTTCCACATGACGATAAAAAAGATTTATAAAAATTGAAGTATATTACTTAATATTTAATCAAATGCTATAATTTATAGTGCTCTCTTTGCATGGATATAGTTACACGTTCCTTTAATTTATTTAATTGTTACGTTTTCCTAACTTCTTTATACTAACAATGACTTCTGTTCCGAGTTTCTTCTCGTAGTGTTCAGCAATAGCATTTTATTGTTTTAAATATTTATTTCAGGAATGATATATTTATGGAATTAACAGCACTATATGTGAATAGTAACGAGTATTAAAAAATTATTTACATATTTTAGAGTAATGTTTGTCATTTCTTTTTTTTGTGAAAGTCATAAAAAGATTAAAAACTTATTATTCCATATGATAAATAAGAAAATATGGGAAAAATTCATAACGTTGAACTGTAACAAGTGTTACATCCCCTTTAAGTGAAAATCTGTAAAATTTAAAGAAACTTAAAGCTGTATGTTTTTTTTTTTTTATCAGAGTATAGTAATGACATTATTTCTGCCATATAATTTAAAAAGAAGCAGTTCGATGAAATATTTTATTATTTTGCTAATAATTTAAAAAAGCAATTCGTATTAATGTACTCTTCGTGTACACAGGAAAATCATTTCCTCTGATATATAGTATTAGGACGAAGTTTCGTATCTAGATATGTTCTATGTGTTCAATACAAATTGTTCTATGCTTAGCTCTTTAGTAATTCGATGATAGATTTTTGTTATACACGGAAACTAAAGTATTTCTATATGGATAGCTAAATGTACATCATTCGAGAAACATTTTATAAAGAGATCGTTAATCATCCATTTTATTCGTTTCTTATATTTTCTCTACAAAGTATCATAGTCTATCTAACTATTTCATTCTGCATTTCTTTATGATGCCTAATATAACGAACATAATTAGTTGTGCTAGAGTGACGAACATACAAAACCGTTCTTAATCGACGACCAACGTAACAATTGCGTAACTTGTTAACTCATGCGAAGCACGTGATAATATTCGCAAAAATCGTAACTAAACTAGTTTCAATTCCTAGCAGCACATAGTTCGCATGGTCGTCGTAGTCGACGCTTGAAATGAAAGAGAAAAAAACGAAAAATCAAACGAACACGAGCCATAGACGTTTGTTCTCGAGAAACGGGACTAGTGACTCTGTATTATAAACGATTAAGACGAATTATTATTCGACAAATAATACGTGTGCTTTTCTCGACGTAGCAAAAGCAGTGTCATCGAGGGCATTCGTTGGTATTAAAAACACAGAGATTTCAATGCTGGTGCCCACCACCAGAATACTCTTTACTTCTTTATCGTAAGGATTTCGTTAGAAGTTACACGTATTATCCGACATCCAAGTGGAACCACACCCTTCCTTTTTACCAAGAAAAATCGTCAATTGCCTGCAGAACCCTTCCACCCTTCTCCAACCCCAAAATTACTAGCCCAGGATCCGTAACGGACGAAAGGACGTGAAACCGTTCGGGTGGATGCATCGAATTTATTAAAAATACTCATGCAGACTTGATGCACATGAGAAAGAAAATCGACGAATTATACAGGATCACGTAGTACCTAATAAGATACAGGACATTGTCTTTCTCATCGTATTTCTTTAGATAGAAGTGATTCTTCTCTAAATAGGGTGTGTACATGGATGCACGAAAATGTTTCTAGAATTCTCGGGACAAAGAATTGACAAACCGACATCAGATTACGATGCTCTCTCGCAGTTTTCTCCTTGTTTCATGTTATAGGATTTTGTGTTATACTCAATCCGCGATTCGATAGTCGTTCTACGTCTGGAATCAAAAATCCAACACGTCTGTCTTTCTCTGTCGGTCTATTTCTCTATCTGCTTGTCTCTTTCTCTTTGTCTTCTTTAGTTTCGCTACCTCACCCATTCACTGTTCACTCGTATGATTTCTTCCGAAGCAGGAAAACGATCTAGTATATTTATTTCAGCGATTTAATCCTCTAAACGCCGACGAGAGTCGCGTGGACCGTAGACAGCTTCGAGGATCGTGTATTTTATGTAATATATCCTCTTGTTCATAAGTATTGAGATACTTAAATAAAAGATAAACTTTCAGAGTCGTCGTTTGAAACTTTAGGCTAGTGATTGTTAACATTCTTCATCTCAGGGTACTCTTAAATTAATTATCGAAAATCTTTCACTTTGAAGAATATATTACAATTTTTATTGATATGAAACAAACGCGATTTCTAAGAAAAAATAACCTTTCATTTTTGTCTTATTTAGAGAAGGAAATTCAGAGTTAAAATTAAATTAAAACATTTTGGATGTTTTGAAAATTATGCGAATAAAAGCAGTTGAATATTTAAAAAATTCTCGCGTGTACTGTTTCAAAAAATGACTGCAATATACTTCTATTTGAAGGTTTTTGCTTAATTGATGTTTAATCGATCACAAGTATCCTAATACGTGTATTGCAAATAATTTCCAGAAACTTTTACTGTGTTCTTCAGATCGTTATCTGATTACTGTGCCCAATAAGTTATGTCAATTATCACGTTTTATATTGATATTAGTAGAAGTCTTAATATTTATGAACAGAGGTGTACGTCTGTGCGTGATTAACACGTGGACTGCCATGACAGCCATCAGCGACTAGTCTCGAACGACGCCATTATGGCGCCAGAATTAATTAAAGTATTTCACCTAAATAACTAATATTGCTTCAACAAAATTTAAGCGTTCGCACAATTTTATTTTCGAACAAACTCTATATTACATTGCGTATGCATATTACATACTAGGATATTTCTTAAAGAATCATACAGACGCTGATGGATAACTCAACAGCAGTCAACGCGTTGTTAATAATACTTAACAGTTAATTAGAAGTAACAGTTGACGATTTATAATTAACTATGTACGAGAAGACACTATTATTTAGCGTTTGTTTTAACGAGGTACGTTTTATACGTACCTCTGTTTATTATGCGAACAGTGAAGAATGTAATTATTATACTCAATGTATGTGTACCGTATGTGTTGTAATATCGTGTTTGTGTTAATGTGCTATCGATTTTCGTAATCGTTTCGCCGATTCTACGGGAAAAGAATAATAATATTAACGGTAATATTAATATTAATAATAATAATTTTCTCGCAATGGTACTCTGAGAAAATAATAAAATAATAGTAATAACGATAAAGAGAAACAGAACGGGGAGGCGATATTCTGTAACAACTGCCAATCAGCGAATGAAGAAATAAATGGTACTATTAGTTTATCGTTTTAAGAGGTCCCAAACACGACGGTCGTTATTATTCTCTGGTTGTTAGAAGATTAAGCAGCTTCGACGAGGTACTTAGTTTAATAATCCTTTCGCGAGACATGCATCCGTAAGGATACTTCGTGATTCTTGTATCTACGATCACGTGCGACGAATTTTTCAATGGATCACTTCTATTTTTCGTTTACGTTTTTCGAGGCAATTGCGAATTATACCCGTTAAGCGATCGAAAAACCTTGTATCCCGCGAGTGACAAACGACTAACATGGTTCTGAACATCGTGCGATGATTCTGTATATCGTGGTTGCAAGAAAGGATCCTGCGTGTGACGATATCGAAAAATTCAAATTTATTCGTTAATCGGATTGTAAAACACGCAACTGGCGTATTTGTCTGGAAAAAATGAGTACAAACGAATCTCTCATATCACGAAAAAGATTACGCAGTTGAAGAATTGATGTTCGGAATTCCAAATGAAAATATTTCGAAAGTGAAAACTCGTGACACATGACGTTCTTTCTTAAGACCAGAGAATGTTCATAGAAAGTTTATAAATTTCCCTCGCGAAGGTATTTCGCTTTCGGTGATGGAGAAATCGAGAAAATCCTTCTGCAATATAGGACAAGACATTAATCACTGTGCAAACAAACGTTCGGTGATCTGTCAAAGTCAGCGAGATAAAATACGTAACACGAAAAGAGATTATAGCTTGCAGAAAATCATTGAATAGCGATGATGAAATTATTTTCTTTCTTCAAATCGTTGTATTACGACGATGAGCGACTATGGACAACAGTGATTAATGTTTCAGCGTATTCCAAGCATCCTACCATTTTATTGTTCGTTAGATATATACATATCGATGCTAACGTGTAAATTATACTAATCGGGCTGTATCATTTCCGCTAGCGATTTAGGCGAATGTTCACGCTAAAGAAAAATTATACCATTGAATTATATTGATTGTTTGTTGCGATACTCTGTATTTTTACTCAGAATCAATCGGGTGATTGGTTTTAACGTATGAGAATACATACACGGATCGTATGCGGGAATGCGAAGAAGAGGAGGATGAAGAAAATTCGAAATAAAAATTTATCGAGTAGTTCGACTTGAAATTCGAATGTCGCGGGAAAAAGTATATATACGTATACTTTTTTAGATACATATATACATATATGTGTATATATATATATGAAATGTAAAATGCACGATAGATATGCGTATATGTATGTATGTAATTGTTTCTAAAGATAATTGTGAGGAAAAAAGAGAAGTATAACAAAGATACACTGACACGCAGAATCTTTATTTACGGGAAGAAGGAATCCGACATTATCAGGTTTATAATAAAGAAGAGCAAAGAAGGATACGACAGAAATAAAAATATAGAGCCACACACAGGCTTATTCTGCTTCTTTTCGAAAAGCTTTCTGCTTTGTGCTATCCAACACTTTCGTTTTTCCTGATTTTCGTGTAATCGTCGATACGTAGGAATCCAAGAATCCATAATTAAACTCGAGTGTAATTTTCGTCGAATAGTTATATATATATATTTGATTGATCGTGATTGCAAATTGATGTGTCTGTTTGATATGGGTGTTTAGACTTTATTGTTTGAAGCAAATATGTACGTGCAATGTGCACAGTAATCGTGATATTATCTGAATGAAAACTTTAATGTTAGTACGTGAATGAAAAATTATTAGATTGATTAAAATATATCTTAAAAACAGCAAGATTTTAATATAACTTTAATTATGAATTCTTGTTATTTCCTGTTTAACGAGATGAAACTTTTCATTGTGTATCAGGTATACGTAAGTAATTAGTCTCAGCATTACATGAGATTTTCGTGTATTTAAAATCGATATATACGAATTTTGTTTTTAGTGAAAACCTAATATTTCTCAATGAAACCGTAGGTTTTTATTTAAACGATTGTATCGGTGCCTTCATTCCTTAAAATGAAAACGTTGATAATTATGCAACTTAAAATTATAAGTCTTTATTCAAGAAAAAGGAGAAGGAGAAAGACAAAAGAAAACATCTATTTTCTGAAGAACCGTAGGCTAGTAGAATTTTCAAAATCAGTTTTCTGGGAAACGAAGCCCTCTGATTATATCTACTTAAAAGCTTATCTATTAACTCGATTATCTACCGTATAGATATGTATTATTGTAGAATCCAAACTGCTCAACTTCTTTTGACTAATTAGACACGAATCACACATTCTCTTACAATGATCGAAAAATCTTCAGAAGAAAGGTTTGGCCACTTTGTCTCTCAAATAGCGTACATCTAAGCCACTAAAATAGTTCTACTCGTGTGACGTCAGACTCTCGGAGCAGAGTCCACGCGTCACACTTTATCATCAATTGATTCCAAGATGTAATGTTCTCTAAGCAGTCTTCAATCTCGAAACTCCATAACTTCGCACAGAGCCCCGATTATCACTGACTAACACCAGAATTGTTTTATCTGTTACAGGTGGTAGCCAGTCGGTTGCCAGCTACGAGGATCTAAGTTCCAGTAGCTTTAGTTCAGCGAGCAGAGCTTCTCTCGATGCAAGGGGCTCGCCAACGCCTTCCTATGGTGCTGAAAACATGATGGTCTTTCCCGGTGACAGTAGCGGATCCATTTGAGATTATTTGAGATGCGCAGCCCTGTTACCAAAATGGCTGCGCTGTCTCAGGTAAATTGTGATGAGAATCGTACCAGGCTCTGTGCCGCTGCACGCAATTTCGATATTTTCTGCTCAAACATGCCGATGGACTCGCGGGGGAAAAAATATTAAAAAAAAAAAAAGAAAAATTAGAGGAAGTATACCGCTGTGCCATTTCCGTGAGCTTTCTCCTCCCGCCAAAAAAGTGTCGACAGCCGACACATAGGCGTCGGACGAGTTTCTTTTTACCTCGAACTTTTTTGGAGGGACTACAGAGAAAACGCGAGTCGACCGAAGCGTTCGCCCGGAAAGAACGAACTGCGAGATTTATAATTCTTTTTCCAATTTCGATAGGGACATTTTCTGTGAAAGATTGTTTTACAGCTAAGGAGCGACTGAAGGTTTTGGTCTTCGCTTATTTACGTTGATAGGCTTCTTTAAGAGTGGCTTTTTCGCGAATCTTTTGTCGGTAACCCTTCACTGGTATCTTTGGATTGCAGGTGACGTATAACAATTGGGGTTAAGTTAAAACACTAGAATTACTGATCTTTAACGTGTACCCAAATATGGTACACATATGCTTTTGTGTATAATTGGGACTTAGTTGATTAGGTTTTTGTATTAATGCCACATGGCATTGTTGACATGGGCAAAATGTAGAGTTAAAATCAGTGTTCAGGAATTACAGAGTTGGTTAAGAATCATATATTGTCATTCATATTTAAGATTGGTCCACTGATCTTTGAGATGACTGAGACAATATATTTATATTTGTTATACTACAATTCTACAGACATTTGTCTGTAATATATTTAGGTACCAGTTATGGGTTAGTAGCGCCAGTATCTTAGACTTAATTTGAATTATTAGTCAAATATATTTCAGACGATGAAGATCGTCAATGGTTCATTACTGATCTTTAGTGGTACATAGGATATAAATTAAACTAAATAAGATTGAATTATTTATGATTCAATGATACCAGTCTAGGGATAAATGATCGTCGTAAATATACCGTGAGGTATATACTATGAGCTTTAGAATACAGTTCATGAAAATATTCCAGCAGTTTGAGATCCAAATTTTGACAAACGATATACACATGTTGGACTCGAACTTCGGAAATAGTAATGCACCTAGAGTAAATACGAGTTTTGGAAACGTGTGGATGAAATTGTAAAAAAGCTCGGCAACTAAAGGTAATAATTAATAACAAATGGTGTTCCGAGAGGGTATTAACACGAACTAATGCAAAAAGGTAGTTCCCATTTAATATTGCACAAATTTTTCAATATTTGTTAGATCTTTGTCTAATTTTATTCACACGTTTGCAACACTTTTATCTTACATCAGGTGCAGTATGATTTTCAAAATTCCAATCAAATGTGTACGTTTCATTCGTATTAAATATTCCAAACTTAAGTTAAGTTGAGTTACGTTTATGCCAAGTTCGAATATTTTCACGAAACGCCGTATGTACGAATCTTGCACGAATTTTTGACTGATAGATCTGATAGATCTATTAATTCCACGGGTCTAACAGTTCCAATGAAATTGACCATAGAATTCACTAACACATTCGTTGCTAAAGAACAGATCACAAGAATGAAGATAAGTATATTCATTCCTCCGAAGTAACTGCATTTTTACGTTCCAACGAAGGAAGATTTTTCCTCGAGGCTAATTTTATTTTCCATTAGAAATCATCAGTGACTGACACAGCATCGAACGTGTTAAAGAAGAACGCGATCGGTATCTGGATGGTCTAGAGGAAGAAGAGTCGTCGCTCACGTGAAGCGCAATACCGGTTTTGCTACGCGTGAAATATTCTATTTTCGTACGATAGTGTTTGTAGAAGAAAGTGAAGCAACGTGGTGAACGAAAGTCGCCAAAGAAAAGATTTATTTCTCGGCAAGCTCCTTCTTTCCGGCCATGAAACGCTTCGGCCAATGCATCACTTAGGATCGTACAAGAGTCAGTGGCATAGACGCGGACAGCGTTGTTCTTGTTCGTTCTCGAATGGTACACGCTGTACTAGAACGCTGCAAAAAGAAAAACGCGAGGTGATGAGAATCGCTGAATCTTTTCTTTCTTTTTCTTTCCTTTTTTGAAAGTTTTATATCGTAAGGATAATTACGCATGATAACCGATCGTTTTTAATCGTATCTTCGTATATTACGTAGCTTTTGGTAACCACCGAGTGACGAATGTAAGAAAAAAAAAAAAGGAAAAAAAATATTCTACTTCCAGTGGTAAAAAAGAAAAACGAAAAACCAAAAAAAAAAAAAAAGAATATAAGAATACAATTGCATTTTATACTCTTTAAGCGTAAGCGCGAGATTCGATTGTTATTACTATATATAGCGAGACTTGCTGCTTATTACGGAGCTTGGAAAAAGTTCTTTGATCTTTTAATCGATGCATTTCTCCTTTTTATTATTACCGTCTTAGCCTTTGTACGCGCGAAGTGGAAGGGCATTGCGACGTGTTACGATTATTGCTCTATTCTATTCTTTTTGTCAATTTCATGCCACTATACGAGTCGCAGTCATGGCGAGTTTTTCTTTTCTTTTTCCAAGAGAATTAGATCGTTTCTTTTTCACGTTCATTTTGTACTTACGTGTAAAATACGTGTCGTTGTGATATATAACAATTTTTATGACGTGGAACGGATGTGTTATTTAGTCTATTTCGACAGTGAGCGTTTCGGGTACTTCGATTATGACATATCATCGATTTTTTAATACGGTGGATCACGAAAGTGTCGAAGTTCTTTATCGAAGAAGTCGCTATTCGATAACGTATGAAAATTATATCGAGATCTTCATAGTTTTATTATGGTTGTGATAAAATACGATTATTGGACTAATTTATCAAAGTTCGAAGGAATTCTGGTAATACCTGGTGGATATTAAATATTTACTATAAACTTAAATTGCACTGGAGTTGGAATGGAAATTAATTCATAGTATGGATCATTGTTTTTAATACATAGTTAGTACTAAAGGTGGTCCAATTAAGTATTAGTATTTCATAACATACAGAAAATAAACATTTGCTACTTAAATCCACCTCTGTGATCTTACAATTAGTGCGATTCGTGCATTTAATACTTCGCAACCACTGTTTTACTTGACATGAGAATTCCTCCGAATCTTACAACACTCTAACAGTCGTATCTTGAAATAGCCAGAATACCATTTTAACACGTTGTCTGTCATAGGAGTCACCGGTGATCAGTACTCAGTTTTATAATGACGCCATTGTGATTGTCAATGCCTAAGATTAATACAAGCATTTAATCTAAATAAATGATAATATTTTCCAAGTAATTAGCATAATAAAATTTTCAATATCGTCAGTGTCATAATAATGTAAGAAAACTCATATGTCATAAAGTATATTTAAATAATTTTATTTCTAACTCTATACAGATTACAATATTTATGCATATATTATGAGATAATACATTCATTCTGGCGCCAAGAGCAAGACAGAAAGAATTACTCCGTCAGTCAACGTGTTCAAAAAGTTTCATGGACTATGCAATTCCATTAACTATCAGTTCCTACTTACAATTTGCACCTCATGATCCACTGCGTAAATCTGGACCCAGTATACGTCTCTTCATTCGAGTCTCTTACTTAGCTTACTTACCTCCTCTTCGAATTGTGTCATTCTCTATTATAACGTTGGAAAATTTCGTACGAAGAGGAAGAGGCGACCCAATGACTGCCTCTCGTATCGTTCGACGACCAATTTCCTGTGCGGTCATTGAAAGAGAAAAAGAAAAATAAAACGAACGAAAAAAGTAAGATACAAAGGATAATCGCGACGTTTTGTAGAAAAGGAAAAAAGAAAAGAAAAAACAGTAAGAAAACCTTCGAACAGTAACCAAAAGAAAAAAAAGGTAAAAAGCCGAAAATTAAAAAAAAAAAAAAAAAAAAAAAAAAAAAAAAAAAAAAAAAAAAAAGAGAAAACCGAAGTCACACACATTTGTACGGACGAGATCAGTTTATACACGAATGATCGAGTTGCTTTTTGAGAGAATGCGGAGAGTGCTGCGTGGTGTGAGCGACCGGAAACGGAGGACCCTGTGGATCTTTCTCCGCGTGCCGGTTTCCCTCGGTCCTTTCGAAGCTATACCTCCCTTTTTTCTACATCGATCAAGCCAAACTATTCCCGCGTTTGATAGCGTAAAACGTCAGAGACGTGGAAGAAAGAAAGAAGACGAAGAAGAATGAAGAAGAGTGGAGAAGAATGAAAAAGAAGACTGGAATTCGTTCCAACAGCAGGTTTCCTTGGTCTCCACGTGTCAGTTAACATGAAATAGAGATTCTCAAATGCGTAATTCGTGCAGAAAATTTTGCACGAGAAAAGCGGAAGTGTGATATGGAAGGCGAATCTCTCTCTCTCTCTTTTTCTCTATATTTCTCTATATTTCTCTCTTTATTGCGTATATTCACGCGAAATGTACACAGGGTAGAGACTTAGTTTGTGCGGATCTATAATGCAACTGGGGTTTCGACGTCGGAACGACCCGGTGGCCGCTTCTTTCAAAGTCGTGCAAGAACCGTAGAGAAACAAAATTCAGGAAAACCGTGCTCGCGATCTGCGTCTTCCGGACTCGAGAAAGCAATATAGCACGAAGTTTATGAGCGACGATTTGTAACCCTTCGAGTGTTACTTCCTACAAATGACACTTCAGTTTTCGCTTTTGTCATTGGAGAAGAAAGTGATTCTGAATTGTGTTTCGTTGGCCGATTCTAATCGATGCGGAGAAGTTATAGAGCAGGATCGTCATGGATCGTTGAAGGGAAGCAACAGTGGAAGGGTTGTCGGTAAACGAAGTTTTTCATTCGAACGTGTCATAGTCGCATAGAAGTTATTGTAACTGAAAATTCGCGAATGAAAGTGGTGCTGTCTGTTGGAAAAAATTTATTGCCGTGTTGTATCGTGATGGACCCCGCGTTGTCAGTTTTGGCGAAAGTATTAGACCTTCATCGTTTTGATTCCCGACTTTCTTTATCGGTTTTTGTTATAGGAAAATGTGGTATAGAGAATATTTTTGATTTTCTTTCCTCTTTGTGCATGGAGGTTGATTGTTGAAATATTTCTAGATTATTATTGGCAAAGTGATCAAACTGCATTGTGTCCTTTTGACAAATAATTTATACGTCTTATTGCTAGAGTAACTGGATGAATTGGAAGATTTTTTCAATTAATAATTAGCAGTGGGTAAATAATTTAGTCATAGTGTATAGAGTATTATCGTTTATCGTAAGAAAGTTACTTTTTAGGGATATAAAACAGCAGCATTAAAATGTATTTCTATTCAGCTTTCGAGTTTGTAATAATTTTTGAAAAGTTTACACAAGTATCGTTTTTTGTATCAAAGCATATATACCAATATTAACAGGCTGTAAATTGTATTATTTTATCAATGATTTATACATTCCAAGTATAATATTGCCATGAGTGTAATCAACATGTCAATATTAACTCGATATCGGTATATTCAGAAATTGAGTTAGATAAATAATAATATCTTATCCACAAATATTGCACATCAGTGATATCCGGCTACCATTTACGAGATTTTGTATCAACATTTTCTATCCACCAAAAGCCACATATCTTTCACCAGAATCTTCCACCAGTACTAGTGTCTTACCCCAGGACACTGTGCCAAAATCAATGCACCTTGTACCACTTTATACCTACAAACCTCAACAATGCAAAGCGCAATGCTGACAGAATCGTTTCTCAAAAGGACACAATTTACATTCGGCAAGGTACAATTATTTCTGTCACTTAAATTACCTCTTTCTCTCACCTATTTCCATCTATCATTTCTCTTCTTTGTCTAACTTTCATACCACAAATTTCCATTGTTAAAGGAGAAAATTACGATTCAACAATGTTCGATCGTTAGTGATAGTATAAACCGTAAAGTACAAATAGAACGTAGAATCTCCGGAAGCGGACAAGCAAATAGGGGTCCATCGTACTTCGAGGCCAGAGAGACAACGTGAACGTTGGAAACGTTGAAAACGCGTGAGAGAGCGTTATAGCAAGCTTTGTAGAGATTGTTAAAAAAGAAAAGAAGAAAAAAACATTCGCATTCCCATTTTACCAAAAGTTTCGCGCAAGTTGGCGCGTGCCCGCGGTGAGTAGACGAAAGATGGTGGTCTGAGGAAGAAAATGGTGGAGAACGATCGGGAGCTTTCTAAGGATATCTCCACGCGGCACGAGATCAGAGAGAAACGGGTAAAGCGGCGTATGCAATATATTTTTCTACCTTTTACTTTCTAAATGTCGTCACCGTCGTCAAGGGATTCATTTTTATAGGAATTATGAAGCGAGTTCGCAAGCTCCGATACGCGATGCACATTAGCAAGTCACACGATGATCACGATTAATTACATTGTCGAATATCGTACATGTATAGCGACGCGTTCTGTATTAACGACCGCATCGACGTTCTTGATCGATTGATCGATTGATCGATCGAAGTCTGTATCCAATGATTAACACGTTCAGAGTTCGCGATAGGATTTCAACACGTACTATGTTCCAAAATAATTAATGCAAATTGTCTTGTTACACGCGTTATACACTTCAGAACACGTGATCGTAGAATCACACGTTCTTGGACAAAAAACATACAAATCGTCCTTTTGTACAGTCTCTTTCTCGATTATATAGGTTTTAGTTTCGAACTCTGAACGGATTAATCTAGTAGAGAGCCTTAAGAGAGTCGTGTATACACGTTTCTCGTCTAAGTTCCCACTCACAGACATTCTGCGACTGATTTAATACGCGGGACTCTCAGACCCTTTGCGTTTCGAGTTGATTTAATTCTCTTCTTTTCGCTTCTTCAATCGAGTGCATCGAGCAGAGACTCTAGGGCATTCTTCGCTAATCAGACACGAAAATTGAAACGCACGAGGACAATAATTATTTTTATAAAGCCTTTACGTAGGATCGCGTGGACCTTTGTGATTTGTGTTGACAGACGGAGGATTTAAGCGCCGACGTTTCAGTGAGAGAAAGAGGAACGTGTCTGAATTATTCTGCGCTATCTGTCGAAGATTTAGTTGTTCGAATTATTCTACGCTGTCCGTTTGAACGTTGCCGATTTTATTAGCACGATTAACGAGTATAAAGGGTCGAGATCGAAAGTCTCAGACGCTTCTTGACCTAATGTATCAGTGGCTCTTTTATGTGATAATATACGTTGCTAAAGAAAAGAAAAAAAAAGAACAATTTGAGGCTGAGAAGAGAATCACGAGGAGAACTTTTCCTGGTAATATATCATTTGACGAATCATTTGTTCAAAATTTAGTTATACTCGTCGAGGTTGATAGTTCACCGATTTTTATATTCGTCATCGACTGATTGCATTTCGAGAGTACGCGGATGGAACGAATGTGTCTTTGGCCCAATTCCTTTCACATTTCTTTAGAGTTGCTCCTTTGAAAAGTGCCAACGACCGCAAGATGTTTTACGTTTGCTAAGATCTGTTGAAAATTTCGGAAAAGTTATACAGGGTGGACTGAGAGGATAGAATCGAAAGAATCGGGTGTTTCTTTTGAGAAAAATGAAGGAAAAATTTAGTACGACTAATTATGTCTGTACTTAATTTTGGAAAGTAGCAATCTCAAAATTTAATATAAATTCGATTTAATCTACGTATACGATTTATATACAGTTTATAATATTTTAAAGGAAAATTCAAAAAATAATATACTATATCATGAACTCTTTGCATTTAGCAGTAGGACTATTAAACGAGTCAAAACGTTTTGCATGAAGAATTTTACGATCTAGATTAATTTTATTCAAAACAATCCTTCTCTTTCCAATTATATTATCGGTTCAGTCCATACTGTATATCACGAAATAAGTCGATATTTCTGTGTTTTCAGAAACGTTTACTAACGATCATTTATAACGTTGTAATAAAGTAAGTTCATTATACGCGAATATGACGATTCAGTATGTTGTCACGAGAGAATTAGCCCTTTTTACTGACAGCGTCAAATACGTGGTATAACATTTTACTGTTTATTTTCTCCAAACTCAGAGGACACGAAATACGAGTTTTCTTTTCTATAGGTAAATGTAGGAAAATATTTAATTAATAATCCAAATGTATATAAATGGCAGTGGCAGTTTCGCATAAGTGCAAGGAAAGTATGTTGGCTGTTGGCAATAAAAGGGTTAATTTAAACAGACATGTGTGTATGTAAAATCCAATGGACTCGTTGTACGCTTTTAACCTTCGCACTACCAACCTGCCTTCCACCACAAACATTCCTAAATAAAATTCGATATATCATCATCAATAACGAAATAAAAAAAAATAAATAAAAATAGAAAAAAATAAAAAAAATGAATAAAATAGACGAAATTTAAAAAACGAAGCAGAGATCAAAATTTTTAATCATTCGTACACAACACGAATTTAGTATCTGTCTTGGTGGTACGAAGGTCGATCATGGAAGCATAGTTGCGTTCTATACACACAAGTTGTGAAATTACAATACGCTTGCAGAGTATAAAGGTACCCAAAAGAAAAACGACCACTTGTACAGTCGATTTTTTGGTTTTCACACGGTTGAAAAGCAGTACACAAATTTCTTTGTACTATATCATAAACATTTGTTAGCACCGTCTCTGTAACTCATGGTTTATCTATCGATTCCTCCAGATTTGGATCTTCACCTGTAAATCAATGATTTTTCCGTTTCCAATTAGTATAGCATATTCATAATTAATATGTGTCGATATTTTCTTATTTTTGTTCAATAATGAATTACTGTACTGAAATATCGTACCTTGTACGAAAAGATTCCTATTTTGTAATTAATTACGAACGAAATGACGTGCATGAAACACTGAAGCGATGTTTGGCAGATTTTTCAAGTCTGGAAGGATCACGTATGCTTTTTTAATGGTACAATTGCGTAAGACACAATCACACTTGATGTCCGTGGAAATATTTAGCTTCGAAGATCGCGAGCTGAGGTAGTTCATCATGATAGAAACAGAAACGGAAGTGAAAGAAAAAAAATGGCGAAGGGACAGATACCAACGCGACAACAAAGACGCAACATTCGTAATAACGTTTCAGGGGGAAAGGGGGTTGTTTAATCAAACGCGTGAGACTATTTGTACGAGGACAATTTTCACGAATTCGTCACTTTCTTAATTTTACAAGCACTGTTTTGGGCGATCGAGTCCGGATTGAATTGCGTTGCAAAATGAAAAAGAGAAACATGGAAAGAAAAAGTGTCATTTTTTCTATTTTTAGGTTTTTTTTCTCTAAATGCTAAGAATATCGAAGTCTTAACGATGAGTTTATCGGATGAACTGATTGTATCGCGCGCAAAACGATTGTGTTTTATAAAATTTTAAGGCTGAACAGGGTTGTCGTGTGCTTGGATTTTTATCGTCTGTTTGTTTCCTGTCACTTTTTCCAGATCTTTACCCTAAGTGCTCTCGTTCAATTTCAGATACGAACTTTATTTTAGATACGTATTAAAGCATTTACTATTGTCAAGCATTTCTGTTTCTTTCGTCTCTGTGTTACGTGCAAAAATTTAATTTCTGATAGACTTTTTCAGGCTGCTTATCACGAAGAAACTTGAAAAAATATGAATTCAGGTAACAGAAGAAGCTTCAGACTTAAGTTATTTTCGCAGCACTTAATCCTTTGCACTATGATTCAATGATAAAAAATTGTGCATCAAAGAAACATTTAATTTCAAATAGCCCCTATGTATTTCCTTCATTTAAAGTAGTAGACAAAGCAGGTGGTTAACGTGTCTTAATTTTGATTTCTCGACTTTTAATTTTTTTGTAATCTTTGTCCTTTTTTGATTATCAATGTGCGCACTGCATGATTAATAGCAAAATTATAGTATTTTATAGAATGGTTTATTTTAAATTTAATGTTAAGTAGTTATCCTAAATGGTTTGAAGATAATGCGATAGTGTTTCAGTTGATTCTTTAACTTTACAAGCGTAAACACTTAAAAAAAATGTCAGATGTTTGACGCAACGAGATAATTAATTCAAGTAGCCGAGTATGCCATTTTCCGTGGGATAAACGGAGAGTGCATCCTCATCCCTGGGTTTCTGGGACGAGGACGTGATCGACCTCGAAATCTCGAGGTAACAGGGTGATCTTGCGCGTCATCGGCCACTACCGACTCTTCGTTCGATCGACGATCGATTATTGTTTTTCTCATTTTTCCTGTTTTATTAATTTCGATTACTTTTAATCGAGATCTTCTGGTAATTCATTATGAACATTTTGGTGGATTTAACATTTTTCTTACTTTAACTATAGCATTTCAATTTTAGTGAACGAACTTTCTTTTATATGCCCTACAATAGCAAAATGAATTTCTGAAATTATTTTATAATACAGGATAGACTTAAAAATTTCATCAAATTTCTGCTATTTACCATTATTTGTAATTTCCTAAATTTCTAACATTGAATTTGTAAATTTCCAATAAGTATTCACCAGTATCCAAAAATCAAAGAAGAAATGGAAATCAACTGAACAAAATACTGCATAAAATCAACACATCCTAAAAAGAAAAATAGAACAAAAGAGATTACAAAATTTCATAACTTCAATCGTGTATTAGTAGTAAAAGTTCATTCGATTCAAGAGTTATATACTTCTAAAATTCAGTGCCAAACTTACCAGTAATAAAGTTAAAAAGAGAGACGAAAGAGGCAATAACTGGAGTGACAGAAAATTCCAGGATCGAGTGGCAGCGATCGTTCCAGGAGTCCTGTTATCCTCTGCAGCAAGCTGGAATCATCCAGCAGGAGCACCTACGTCGGCAGTTGCACGACAATTGGCAATCGGTCGAAAATAATAGGCAGGCGGGTCGTGGGGGTGGGTTTCGGCCCGGCCGGGGGGATGAAAAACGGCGTGAGGTCAGAAGAAAGAGGAACGGGCGTGCTTATCGTGCATCGTCTCCAGCTGCCTCGAAACGCTCCTCCAACGGCAAGCTAAGCCCGACCGGTGTCCCTCCGCACCCGACCGTACTTCTCGACGTGCCTCGGCCAAGAGTATCTCCGCTGACGTTCGCAAAAACACCACCGCGACGACGTGTGTCATCGTGTACAACCGACCGCAGGATATTCCAACCCGTTTTCCTTAATCTTATTTGACCATGACGTGTGAACGTCGATCGTTTTTGCATCGGTGTTTTATCAATTACTACTTTATCGATCGTTATTGTAACGGCCGTCGTTACGCAGATCACTGTTACATCAATTGTTGCTTCGACAATCGATATCGAATCAATAACTCCTAACCTGAAAAATTGGTTCGATATTGAGAAACGAGTTGAGATATAGTATGTAAATGTACACTTTTGTATATGATTATTTGAAATACAAGGATTCTATACCTTCCTTTAACTTGATTATAAAAGGTAAGTAACTATAATATTGTCAATACTGATGATCCTGTTAAAATAATACTATATTTAACATAAGTTAGTTACAATAACAGACTCGTTAAATATAATTATTGAAACAGTATAACAATAATAATATTTTTGTGGTATACGTACTTACATACATTAATTGAATGGGTTATATGTACTTTTATCTTTCTTATTTAACCTTTGAATACAGTTTCGATTGAAGGAAGTGAGTTTGGCGAGTGAAATATCGCATTTGCCCCTTCTCTCGAAATCGAGTATCGATCGTAAAGTGGAACGATCTTCAGTGAACGCGCGGTAAGACGTCAAACCTAACCAAATTTATCCTCGTTAACGCAAAGACGGTGTTGACCATCAATTAAAGAAGGTGCAAAGGTACTTCATTTATTAATTACAACGCAGTTGATATACTCGAGCAGTGCATAATTAGAAGAAAGAAGTGGTTACGGTCGTCAAAACAGAATGAATTACATAAGAGATCAATACGCCGAGCTGACAACACGATGCTTAACCCATTAAGTACCAGCTATCTATTTATAGGTGAAGACATATTTCATATTTTTGAAGATCGTAGATATTACGACATTCTCGTCCAAGGGGCTACGTTATAATTAGAAATACGTATCAGACATGACGTCAGTTTTATAGTATTTTTCAAAATGTGATATTACAGTAAACGTAAGTAAATACTCATGCATCGACATCCATGATAAACCCTCATTCGAATACATTTCAGAAATCGATGTATATTATTCATTTAATAGATAGTACTTTAGATAATTCAGCAGTAGGTGATTTTATAATTTGGTAAGAATTATTTTCTAATTCCTCATTAAATAAAGTTAGGTAACCTTTGCTTATTTTATTATTATTCTAATTTCTAATTTGAAATATCATTCTAAATTCTAATTTCTAGTATTCTAAAATATTATTCTAATTTTTAATATCCTATTTTGAAATTAGAATATTTTTCTTTTATATTTTCTCTATGTTTCTGTACAAAATAGGGTCCTGGGATCACAATACATTTCTACGCCGATTTTTACAAATTCTTCAAAATAAATGTATTTTATGCAAGGAAAGAAAAAAGAATGTTGGATATTTAACGTTTTAACTGACATTGTAACTCGTTGAGTGACGTCATAGAGTCTTTGACGTAAATGCTTCGTCGCTGGTGATCGAAGAGAAGCTGACAACACTTCGGCCACTTGAGACGAGTTCGATTTTTTAAACGTTCCTACCCGCGCTCTTTCTCGAGTGAGTCAAATATAGATCTTTAAATTCGATAATACGGTGATCTTGTTCCGATAATCGCTTTTTTCTTATCCGGGGACCTTAACCCAGTACGAAAAAAAAGTGTTTAACAGCTTGAGGAAGAATCGTGTTCCAGTGGAAGACGAAACAAAAGTTACCTTTAATGATATGCTAAAATGAGGAAAGAATATACTAGAAGTTTGACAATTTAAGATAAGTTGAAATCTTCGTCTTTATTAATCTTAAAAAAATTTATGAAAATAATATGGCATTCTATTAACAGTACAGTATTCCCTTATACGAATGAAAGATCTTTTTCAGGAAGAATCAGGTGGTTTTATGTTTATATTCACTATTATAGTACTTTCAATGATAGTGATACTTGAGGAAGAAAGGTGCTCACTCACTGTTAACTCATAAAATGTAAAACAACGAAGAAGAAGAAATTTCATAAGTGATCAAATCATCCTCCTTCTCCAAAACTTTCTCAAAAAAGTTCCTCCAGCTAAAAATACCATTTTACGATATGTCTACAATACGCTATACAAGTGTCTTGAACAACCATCCAAGTCTCCAAGTCATCCAAGTATCCCCAAGCGTCGTGCAAAATTTCCAATTCACGTTCGTCGAATCTGTCCGTTGGAGCCGGCAAGACGTGCAAGGCACTAGGATAAAACGACGTCGAAGGAATGGAAAAATGAATCGTATCCAAAGTGGCGCGATAGGCGGGACACTTTTCGCTTCTGGAAATAACGCAGACATCATCGTCGTGTCGGGGGCTCGTGGTAACGAACCATCGAGAGCAGCTTCTTTTTACCTCGACAATCAGGTCATTGGGCCTGCAACACCACTGGGAATAGCAGAATGCCGTGAACCACTCGAACCGCTCCTTCAGCAATCCATTTCTCGGCTCTTTCCTTTCTAACGGCAGCCAGCCGCAGTATCGACGTCAGTACTACGAAAAATGACGTCACGAGACGCATCGAAATATATATCGGATTCTGGCATGTGTCATAGTTGTCATATTATTGCTGTGAATCGACAAGTATCGATAAATATCTATTTTATTCTATCGAAATAAGGGAATTCTTGCAGCGCCTGCGACGAGATGGAGTCGCTCTGGGAACTCTTGTATCTAGCTCCTACTTGTCTACTGAGACTTTCAAGTCATCCATATTTTCTAGCTATAGCAGTGATAATAGTAATGATAATGCATACGCAGAATAGTAATTTATGAAATCGACGTGTATGGTTCATTTACTTTACTTTAGATACAGCATTGGATCATCTTCCTTGAAATTTTCTTTGTGACTGCAAATTATTGTTTTAGGGATGTGAAATAACATTTTTTATTAACTTTATATTAGTTTCTATTAATATTTTTTACTGTTTCTGGTCCCTAAATACATATATTGATTCCAAATTGATTTATCAGGAGAGTTTCAAAGGTTCCTCATTTCCTTCATCAAAGATTGAATTATATTATATTTAATTTTTGTAAAAACATAAAGTTCACTCTAAAAGTCATGGCCAAGCTTTAAAGTCTCTGACAATAGCATTAAATTCAATGAAGATTTACACAAAGATACTCGCATGAAAAAAGAGATAATGGTTTTAACAAGAATTTAATGAAATTTAGTTAGTAAGTAGAAGAAATATTTCGCGAATATGTTTAGAATTTTAGATTTTTCCCGATAATTTTCTTTCTTCAAGGAATCCTTGTGTAGCAATGTCTCCGCCAAAGTGTTGCCATATCCCATCCAGCACTCGACAATTAGAAAGGCATTGTGGAAACGCGCTTTTCAAAGAGACTGGTCGATACTACGACTTAGAATCAGTGAAGGGAAAAGGAATTCGTTCTTATCATTCTCAAGGTAATGTCACGAGGTCAAGGTAAATGTAAATACATTCACCCTGACCAAGTATTATTCGTTAATTACACGATGATGCTAATTTTCTACTTTTTCACGATTTCGTACTTTATACGTATTCTCTATTCAAGTTCCTCTTAAACTGACTAATTTTAGACATTTATTACATGTTTTTAATATTTTAATAAATAACGTTACTTTTCATAGTTATAAAACGGATACTTTTACGATTTACAGTTCTTTAAATAAAGATATATATGTGCATATAAAAATAAAGATAAAATTAAAAATTAAAAATTAATTTCTACTAAAAATAAACATTTTTAATTTCTAGAATGAAAGGTTCGTTGTACGTTAAGAATAAGGGTTGTTAGATTAATTTAGAGGGCTAAAAGTAAGCCCTCAATTTTTTAAAACGGAAGTTTCGTTTTACCCTGTTGAAGATACGGAAATCTATAAAATTCTGCCAAGTGAATTCTTGTAAACGTCATCATGACATGGCTCACGAATCTACGTAAAATATGAAGATGTTAGAGGGAGGTAATGTTATTAATTGTGACGGTACTAATGAGAACGACCACGGCTTCACCCTCACGTGTCACGTGGTAAAGAAGTATCATTTCAAGGTAGAACACTGATTTCGATTATCCTCGACTGCTTCTCTGTTAATGATATTTATCGATATTATTCTTTTAATGAGAATAATTACGTGCAATGATTATTCAATTATAAGCTAAGAAATAGTAATAGCCAATAGACAAGAAATAATAATTTTTAAATTAATTAATATAAAGAATAGAATAGATGTATTTTGAACTTCTTGATAGAAATAATGATGTTAATCATAAAAGGGTGAACATAAAACGATGACTTAGAATTAAGAACAACAATAGCCTTGCTTGAGCCGCCGATGATAATGCAAAATTTCTGGGAATTATTGATAAGGATCAAGGCCACCTTTGATGTCGAGTCATCCCTACAAAGAAGTGTATCATTATACTAAGATACACCGCATGAGTTCGACACTTAATCATCCCCCTCTTCACTTTCTATTTTCTACATACGAGGTCTTGCTTTGACTTCATAATTTATTGATAATTAAGTAACATTTGAATTTAAATATGGGAATAAAAGGGAAATGCATAAACAAAGGAAGAGAGTGAGTATCTTGTAACATTGTTTCTTTCACAAATGATAGAGTGTCGCTGAAAGAGTTTGTGATTTCATTGCCACAATTTTAATCGTAAGAATTCCCTTTTCTTTTTTTCTTTTAAAGGTCTTCTATTATTTTTCATTTCGTGGTTCGTATAAATTTATAATTCCCATTAACGACCAATAGGGACGTCGTTACGGAACTATATATTCCACAGAAAGTGTCGAAAAGGACTCTCTTACCTATTGCCGTCTCTTCTAGGTATTTTTCCTCCACCCCTTTGGACTACGTATCCGCGTGTTCTTGCAGATATATGTAATTTCTGGGAAGTGACTACACACATGTATATGCGCTCGCGCGAGCTTGTGCGTGTATATATACCTTCTCGAAGAGCGGCCACTTCACGATGTACGAGCGGCGCGAACACGTAGCATTCTATTCGCGGCACAATTTTCGAGGATCGATATATCGAGCGGCGTGTCCCGTCGGTCGACGACGATGTCTTCAAATAGCACGGTAGTTAACGTCTCTGAGAGTTACCCTCAAGAAGGGTGGCGACAGCAAGAGGAGAAACTGCAAGATCCTTTCTTTCCACCACGATTCTTCTGCTTTCTCTTCCTCATGCATGACGTTCTTCCTCTGTGCCCTGTCTGCTTCCTTCTCTACCTTTCCCGTCTTTTCATGGTCTCTTGGGTCATTTTTCTGTTCTGTAGATCATCGAGTCTTCGATTTTCGATCACCATGTGGTCCAACTCTGAGAGCTTGAGTAGCTGAGGAATAACGATGGAAGGATCTTTGCTTTAATCCTTTGATATCCGTGAATGAAAAGTATGTTCCTTAATGTCTATAATCAAAAGTCGTTGAAGGAATAATTGATCGATACAAAGAGTTTTTGATTTTGAGTATGCAATAGGTATACGTATATACTATGTTTTACATTGCTAGTAGCTGTGGTATTTGCAAACGAGACGTCTAGCGAACTAATTTTTATCTCGAATCTTTAGACGAGAAATTTCACTTTTTCGTGTCTTTTCATCAGGAAATGGCCGAAATACTAGCGACGCGACGTCGTTTATCCGAAGTTTTGGAAGTGATATCAGGTGTCCTAGTAAAAATAAAGGTGAGATATCTTGGTCCATGATTACTTCTTTAATTACATCAAAAATGAGATAATTATACTAAGTATATTTGATCCTCTTTTTTCATATCCAACGGAGAGATCTTGTTAGAGAATCTTGTTAGAAAATGTAGAAAATAGAAGTGGTTTTGGTTTCTTCTCGTCTTTAAGTTGCTACATCAAAGAAACACAGTCGTGCTTTGATATTCTGTTCTTCACCGCTCGTTTACACCCAACTCCGTGGAGGATTGGAACGAACGGATACGTTTTCATTGTGTCCAATGAATCCTGCTAATGAGTCTCTGGCAATAAAAACAATTTTCTGCTTCATTGATTTCTGTGAACATAGACTAAAAGTCATTGAGTATCAATATAATGCTAAATGAATACGCATAGGGTATTAATTATGTGATTGAATAGAACTACATATATAGGAATTTCTTTGTAGAATCTAGTGCTTAGTGATTAGTGCTTAGTGCTTAAAAATATAGGCACTAATCCAACAGTGTAATGAAAAATTCAATTACCTTTCCAATACTAATTGAAACATAACCAAAGTATATCAGATAATTTGCCCCCTCGAATTCGCCCCCAATTATTTAAAAATGTTAAACACTTCATCTATAACTTCTCTGCAAACTTACAAAAGAAAAAAAGATAGAAAATTTAGGGATACCCCCATCATAATGACAATTTTCGCATACCAACATAGATTAAAACATCGCGTGGTCCTCTCATCTATCCGGGTGTTCTCCACTCGATCGTGCGTTATTCCACCCCTTTTAGCGTTTATCGTCGCAATTAGCGTACAGCGTCGAAGTGTGTTCGAGGCGAGCATCTAGAGCGGAGGATACCACGGACATACCGCATTGGGGTAAATTCGTGTCGTTGGAACCATCGTGACGCTTTACGGTCCCACCAGGGATTACCACCACTTCTTTCTAACACCGGTCCTCGCGCTGGTACATTCTCTCGACCCTTTCCAACCCCTGTCTTCGTTCCCCGTATACGTCACCAAGCACGCGAGAGAGTGAGTTTCCCCTTCCTACCTTTTCTTCATCCCTCTGTATCGAGTTAAGAGGAAGAAGCGGCGGGGTGGCAGCGAAGTATATCGGTGTGTGCATCCGATGCTGCTCGCTGGTCCACCACCTCCATCGCCACCACCACCGCTACCAACGAGCATCCACCTCCACCTCTGCCTCTCTAACCAGCGACGATGAGGATTCTGCAGCTTCGGCAAAGTCGTTTGAAGAAGTCAGTCGACGGTTGCACGTCCTCGCGATTCGGGGAATAACGATCAGGGGGAAGAGAGAAGAGGTATAGGGGCCAGCTGAGAGCCCCTGTCTTCGAC
This sequence comes from Eufriesea mexicana, assembly GCF_001483705.2. Taxonomy (NCBI): domain Eukaryota; kingdom Metazoa; phylum Arthropoda; class Insecta; order Hymenoptera; family Apidae; genus Eufriesea; species Eufriesea mexicana. Next base: position 85,251 of record NW_016911967.1, read on the forward strand.
GAAGGGCCATCGCACAGTTTCTTTTTTCCCCTTTCTTTTCTCTTTTCGACTTCTCGACGTCTTCTCGTCGTCTTTCGTAAGGAACGCCGCACGTTTCCGCTGTCGCTGTTCCCCGGCAAATCGGTTCCTTCCGCTTCTGCTGCGAGGAAGATGCGCTGAGAAGCGATCGACCAAGGATGTCGATGGACGAGACACATGGAGGCGGCATGGTTTCCGCAATCCTTTCCTCGGTCGTGCTTCTTCTCCTGCTTGGACGCACCGCGGACGCTCAGTAAGATTCTTCTCCGTTTGCCTCTTCCTCTTCCGTCTTCCCGGCCGACCCGACCATCTCGTCGGCCATCTTAACCCAAGTCTCCGCGAGGCCTGATCCTCTCCTTGGATTTATGCTTCTTATGTATCGAGACCCGTGTGAATCTTGATATCTTGTTGACGACGTTTCTTATCAGAGTCATTTGGTCTTATTATTGGCGACCTTATGGTTCTTGGTACTCTTGGTTTATGAGTAGAGAGTAAGGGGGTTTGGAAGGAGAATTTTTGGTCAAGGAAGATTCCTATAGATATGGGATTTTCTGGTGTCAAAATCATGCAATTTGGGATTGTAATTTCTGTAGTTACATTTACTTGCGTTTGCTTCCTTTTTTAGGAGGTAGTTTGTTAGCTCTTGAGAAGGAAGTTTGTACTATCTTCTTGGAGATAGTAATAGTTTTAGAAAGGTTTCCTTTTTTCGTGAGAAAAGTGAGATAAAATTGTACTTTCTGTCCTTTCTTTCTGTTTTCTTGATATATATAAATTTATAATATTCTTTGATGATAGGGTATGTAGAAAATCATAGTGTGAAGTTTTCTCCTAACTATTTCTAGCGGATTTTTTTTCGTTGTATTAAGTTCTCAATTAAAAGTTTAATGACTAATTTTTATACACTTTTCACGTAAAAAATAGTATCGATAGATACATAAAATTAAAGAAAATTTAGTTTAGCTAGTTTCAAAATCGTAAGTGAGGATCCTGAATCGAAGACTTTCGATAAATTCGAAGGTAAAAGTTTGAAATACCAAATGAAATTACAGTGGAATCGGTAAAGTGTGATGTGTAACGTGTGGTAAAACTATTATCTCAAATTTAACAAGAATCTTACATGTAAAAATAATTATTTAATAATATTTGCAATGAAAGAAAGCAGTTGTGGTAATGTAATATTTAAAACATCGCGAACCACACTGTACGTGCTTAAAACAGTCGAAAACATGATCAACAAAGTGCAATAAACGCGAGAGGGTGTCGGAAAACAGCTCCAAATTTTTGTGAAGTTCTCTTGTGGTTTTCTTCTCTGTATGTTTCGTGCACAGTGCATTAACAAACAATGAAATACGTAATAAAACGCGTAATGAAATTCTGCTCTTCTCCCAAACTGTGAAATACTTTATACAAATTTATAAAAGTGAATTAAAAAAGAAAATTGAATTTAGTAGAAATACTTTTTACGTTTCGTTCTTGTTTCGTTACAAAATTCTGGTGTTGATATATTTCGATATAGGAATAATTTTTCATTTATTAATTTGTATTAGTTTGAAATGTCTATGTGATAATTTGTACAAACTACGTGTGCTTCGATTAACGTAGTGTTTGAAGTTTACTGAAGTTGTGACTCGAAATTTCAGGAGGAGCTTGGAGTTCTTCGATCTTCTACCGGAAGACCCCAAGTTGTACGACAAAATGCGACCACCAAAGAAGGATGGACAAGCGACCGTGGTTTATTTCCACGTCACTGTTATGGGTCTTGATTCCATAGATGAGAATTCGATGGTATCGTGCATTGCTTAAATTAAAAGACCTCTTTAATCCATTGAAAATATAACACCGTACTGAATCTGCTTATAGAATTAGCACGAATACAATCTCAAGCTTTGAAAGAAAGATTCCTATAATTTATTGATTTTTATGTTGAACTCGAGTTGAAATGGATTCAGAAAATTTTCTTCAATTGCAAACGTGAAACACGAAGAAAGGTTCCATTGAGACATTTTATTTAGTGTATTACACTATTTTGATTTTAATAAATAATCGAGACTCAGTTTTAAATTGTCCATCTTCGTGATTCATTCTTCCAGACCTATGCAGCTGATATATTCTTCGCTCAAACTTGGAAAGACAACAGGCTACGATTACCAGAAAATATGACATCCGAATATAGGTACTTAAAATTGTGATTATAAATTCTATTAAATATATTCGAATATATCAATAAGATATGGAATTAAATTTGCAAAAACCATATCTCACATTTTTGTTAATTTATAAATTATGTAAAAATCTTTGAACTGTGTTATTTAAGATTACTGGAAGTGGACTGGTTGAAGAATATGTGGCGACCAGATTCGTTCTTTAAGAATGCCAAATCAGTGACTTTTCAAACGATGACTATACCGAATCATTACTTATGGTTGTACAAAGACAAAACTATTTTATACATGGTCAAGTAAGAAACAAAATTCAAAATTCTCTTATGTTCATTCTATGTTCTTTTATCGTAAGATTCAATTACACCGTTGTTAAAATGTTAATTATCACAATATAATAAAATATTGTATCACTTTTCAGATTGACGTTAAAATTGTCCTGTGCCATGAACTTCCTGATCTACCCTCACGACACACAGGAGTGTAAACTACAAATGGAAAGTTGTGAGTAACACGTTCCATACAAATCAGCTTCCGAATATTCACTTTACCCGTAGCAAAATAGTATATTAGCATAATGATTCGTCATTCCTCATTTTCCTCTTACACCTTTTATCCTGTACACTCTAATTCATTCTTTTAACGTTATATTTTTGTCAGTGTTCCAATTTTCCATCCAATTCGCGGCTTATTTTACATACAGTCTCATCTTCAAATCGTCAAAGATCATTCCATTGAAAACGCGGTGTCGCTGATAGAAAAAAAAAAAAGGAGAGATAATACTCCCAAAAGATGTCCAATATTAGCATCAATCGAGTTGAATCGCACGAAAGGAGATCGAAATTGTGTATCATTTCGAAACGGTAGACCCGCATGAATATTCCTTTAGTTTCGCGGACTGAATGCCGTGCGATTTCACAAGGACAATACAACTCGGTCAACAGTGTCGCACACGACGGATGAAATGATCTTCCAGTGGGATCCTGACGTACCACTCGTCGTCGATGAGAACATCGAGCTGCCGCAACTGCAACTGGTTAAAAATTACACAGCCGATTGCACACAGGTCTATTCTACGGGTAAGTGACGCTCCATGTCGACGTCATTTTGTGAAAGAAAGAAAGAAGTCTATTCTCCTTCCTAATTAACAGTTTTAAAAATGGCTCGAAGAGTGGAGAAGGGATGTGAACGAAGATTTGGCTTGGTTTAGGGTTGAATTCATTTTCACGTGAATGGTGTCTCTTGGAAGTTAGATGTCAGTGTTTGACGTACCTTTGCATTAGGTTGTGAATGGTAATAACATTTAGAGACGGTGGAAATTATAGGCTAGTAATTGCTTAAGAAAGATTTACAGTTAAGCGTGGGTAATGGAATTTATGGTTGTGAAATTAACAGAAATTTCTTGGTGTTCAGGTAACTTCACTTGTCTTGAGGTAGTGTTCGTCCTGAAACGTAGACTTGGCTACTACTTGTTTCATACTTACATTCCTACCTGTCTGATTGTTATTATGTCGGTAAGTTTGGGTATAAAATATGATTCAAATTTTAGAAAACCGTTTTGTCAGTGTCGTAAATAAGATAGAGTGTATAGTTGATTTCTCCTAAAAGAGTAAAGTGGAAGAAGGTAATAAAACTCGCCAATCAATCTAATAAAATCGATTGTTCTCGTCTCATCCTGTGCAGTGGGTCTCGTTTTGGATAAAACCGGAAGCGGCGCCAGCCAGAGTGACACTGGGCGTAACTTCCTTGCTGACCCTTTCGACGCAGCATGCGAAGAGTCAAGCGTCATTACCTCCTGTGTCATATCTAAAGGCCGTGGACGCGTTCATGTCAGTTTGCACGGTCTTCGTGTTCATGGCGTTGATGGAGTATTGCCTGGTGAACATCGTTCTCGGTGACTCGGATACTCCTCCGAAACCGGCGCCGCCGCCTGCACCGCCATCTTCCAGCGGCACAGATTCTGCGAAGCTAGATAAAATCTTTGACATCGCTACTAAGGTAACGCCTGGATGAAGATCTGAATGACTCAGACAGCTTCTGTGCCTCGGAGAAAGAGCATGAAAGAAGTTATATATCCCAATACTCATCGAGGAACATTAGATTGAATTCTTTAACCGAATCTGCTGAAATGAATATTTAGATAGATGTAAGTCGATTCAAAGGATTGATTTTGACGTTTGTAGAAGGTATAGCTGACTCTAGTAGTGACTCTAATTTGATTAGATTTCTCGGTTCTCATTTAGAATTTTAAGTTTGCCGGGTGGTTCATTAATAGTTATCATTGAAATACTGGTATTGAAAGTTCTTTTCCTTAATTGAGTCTTCAAAACTAAAGAAGCAAACTGTACGAAAAATCCACGTAATATCTTCGCTAGAAAATTACTGGAAAAAAGGAAAGAATCATCGAGACGAGATACGTCGCATTATCAACCACGCATTCATCTCTCCGAGTCTCCGAGGCACAGAAGCATTGTCTGCACAGCCGCGGTTCAAGTTGTGATCGTTGTCACGCAGGAGAACGCAATGTTGCTATCCGGTCGATCGCAGAAATCGTCAGCCGGTCCACCGCCAGGCCCTACACCTGCACAGAGAGCGCGAATGCGTGCTCTAAACATCGATCGGGTATCCCGAGTCTTCTTCCCTTTCCTATTTGCGGTATTAAACGTAACATACTGGATAATGTTCGCCGAGTACATTTAAGCTGTCGTGGAAATCGATCGCGGCGTGGCTCGAAGAAACGGAAACGTCGATGCTTGGTGAGAAGATACCGGGTGAGAACCGAAGAGACGCTGACTGAAAGAGGACGCGAAGGATGGTTTCTGATCGATAGGGATGCAATGAATTGGATGCATTCCAGAGATAGGAATGAAAGGAATATTTGTTACCGAAGGTCGAAGGTTGATTCATAAATCTTTGATAAGCTCGTTTCTTTCCAGGCTGTTGTTCTAATTAATAGAACGGTGATAGAGATCGAGGGTTCAAAGGTGTATGAGATGGGTGGAGAATCTTGGTGCAATTAAGAAGAGGGTGTTAGGAATGACTGAGGATGTTGGAATGATATTTTCTGAGATAAATAAGATTGTTTTTAAGCGATGAATTAAGTAAATGGTAACTGTAATAGCAGTTAAGAAAATTTCTTTAAATACAGAAGGATTGTTTCATGAATACTTTGACGGATTTGGAAGTAGATATATGATTGATTGGAATTTGTAATTTCTTCATTTGCTATTATGAAATACACTCTCTTTTCTATTGCACCATTATCTTCGACACATTTTGTTTAACAAAGAAACGTGATATGTACTTCGTGCAATAAAATCCACTTCAGCTCGTTGAGCTAAGCTCTACTACACGAAGCCTGTACTTCGAGCACATATTACACGTTCATTTATCGAATCGTAACTCGAAGGAAAGAAAGAGAGACAGGCAGGAAGAAATAGGCGATCATTAGTTGTAATCTTTTAAAACATCGATTAATACACTGTTTTACCCTCTTACGATTATGAACAAACAGTTGACTCTGAACGAGTGCTTGTACTAATATACGGATATATCGAGGAACTCGTGTTCTAATTCGAGCGTGATAAGTGGAGTGTAAAACTGTTTGAAAGCACCGTTTGATCCCTTAACGAGTATTAAAAATCGTTTCGCTATTCAATTGAAAAAAAGAAATATCGAGGTGGCATGTTAAAATACTCGAAGGTCTACTATTAAATCGTTTTAAATTTATAACTATATTACCGTTAAGAGATAACGTGGTTCGTTGTAAGAAACTAACTCATCGATGATAACTATCGCTGAAGTAATTATTCTTAATTGGTAATCGTATACATTGTTAAGGTAAACTTAATTAAACTGACTAGCGAATTAACAGTAAACACGTATCGTTACAAGATCGTTACGAGTAACTTTTTACTTGTAATTTCTCGATCAACGATGATTATCGACGCGTAAGAAGGTCACTCGTAAGATCGTTCTCATAATTTTAGAGATAAATTATTTCCATATCGAATAATTGTTTCGAGAAGGCTTGGTCAACTCACTGTTATATTTTCGTAACTTTCGCTTCCAAGATCGTTTGTAAAATTATTATACCGCTAATTGGGAGAAGGAAAAGAGAAATGAAGTAACCAGAATTATTATTGTTGTTATAAACATTCTAAAACGTGACATATTATCGAAGTGATAAGTAAAATCACGAATAAAGGGGGAACGAGAAATACATAAAACACTGAATAAAATGCAAAGTGAAATGATATTTCTCGAATTTTCATTCGACTTTACGACTCGATTTAAACTTCAGGTATTCAAAATATCAAATCTTTACACAGATCTGATGTGAAGGCTTTCAAGTAATACTTTGCGTCGAATGAAACGCACTTGTACAGTAAATAGATATAGTAAAACACTCGTTTCATTTTAGGAAATTAGTACAAAACTATGTATCTGCGAATCCGGCCGAACTGTCGTATCGTCTACAAGTAAACACGCCATATTTCTTTTCTTCTTACGGTTCTTTGTGCAAGGGGTGCCCAAACACGTTTCCAACTTGTATAAATTTTATTTCTTTTATGTAGCTCGAAAATTTTGAATAATACTTAACTATACTATGGATCATAAGTTTAATTCTTAATTACCACCATTATTATGTATTATTTTTATATATTACACGTTTTAATAAGAACTGTTTCCATGAAGTTCATATTTATGTTATGTACATGCGTATCATAGGAATTAGATTAATCTATGTACAAATAGAATACATGTTTATAGTATGTTTTTTCACGATTTAGTTAGTGACAAACAATTGGAAATTTGGAATTAAGATCATTCTTTCAGTGTTATAGAAATAGCAAGTAAACGGTTGTATCTACAAGTTACAAGTAACTGCCATTTCTCTGCGCGTAGTATAGTACTCCAATCAGATTTAATTAATATTTCAAGCGTTAAAAAGAGATATAACGATAATGCACTAAGAAGTGTACATAAGAAATAAAATTTTAAGTAATGAATTAAAAATGAGGATATTTAAAATAGCATAAAGAACTCCAAAGTTAAGAGTGATTGTGTTAATTACGATAGAAACAATAATTCCTCTCTACACGTCAAATTTCTGTAAAATAATTCTTTAAGAGGTGGTATCGAGCTTATGATCGATAGTCGTGTAAGCATACTGTTAAAATCAACGATACTAGAAATGTCTAAAGTGTATTCATTTACTTAATTAACAAAAAATTCAACTCATAAAAAATTTGAGAAAATGTAAATATAAAAATTATATAAAATAAAAACGAAAATTACCATATAACTGTCACCTTGTAATTATGTGAGTTTAATTACACTATTATTAAGCATGTTCAAATACCATTTTTGTTCATAATTTATTTCTAGTTTCACACATATTAAGTCTCCATGAAATAAATATTAATAACAAACTAATTAACATCAAATTATGTACAAAAATTGTATAAGAATGTTGCCTACAGTTCCAGCTTTGCGACGCAGCTATAAAAGTTCATAAATTAATCACAGAAATTGAGTAATTTGTTAATTTTTCACTACCGTATTGATTTATTAGGATGTATTAGGAACACATAACCAGAGTTAGTAATCGATTCAAATAGACCAATGAGATTCAAGTTACGTTGATTTTCGACTAGAAACTCCGGAAAGTAATAGGAACACAAAATATGTGAGATCATTTAAAACATGTCATATACAAGAACAGAAAACGATTAGAAAAGAGCAGAGATCCTTCGGCAGTAAAAAATTATTAAATTATTCAATTTCTGTGATTAATTTATGAACATTTATATTTAAAATAATATATGCATTCATATGCATTCATATGCATTCATATACATTCATATACATTCATATACATTCATATACAATGACATATATGTAGGTTTATTTTACACTTCGTCCTATGATAATACTTATCCAATGCAGATAATAATTAATGTACGTTTCTTTAACTACTGCTGAGAATTATCATTTCTAATGTTATCGACTTAAGATAGGCGACACTGGTAAATAAAATTACAGTTTTCATACATCTTGAATCGATAATGTTGAAATCGACAGCAAATGATAAGAAGGCTCCAAAACCTCCAAAACGTCTAAAAAAAAATGCAATAAGTCTGTATTTTGTTTGTATTTGTATATCATTTATAATTTCATAGTGAAATTTGATTTCAGTTCGAACCACTAATAATATTACAATTTCATTTTAGATTGAGTCGGTAACACTGAAAGTGATACGAGGATGGTAATAGGAACACGTAGTCCTTAAACTGCGACAAAAATTTACATTGGGTGATCAATCTATTTCCTACATTGTATGTGGTTGCACACAATAGTAATAGCTGGAAAATAACAATCGTGAGTTATCAGTTTATCAGTGTGAAAACATCACTTATTATCATTACAAATTTATTGTGATATAGATTAAAAATGCGTAATATAGAAATAAAGGCAAAAATTAGTGACCCAGATCTTAAAATTTCTCGAATTAGACAATTAACTACAAACAATAGTGTCGTTATAAAACAACATGATGTCTTTTTCAAAGCATCAGATGGAAGATTAAAATTACGTAAATTCGAAGTAAGAAGTCCATTTTGTTTTTATACAAAATTGTTCAAATATTAATGTTTACTCTTACTTTTATATATTGTATTATTATAAAATTGATTTATTAATTAATACTTTTAGTAACAAAGTTGTTTACTTGTTCAACAAGAGTTCAGTAAATAAATGGTTATACAGTTTCTGATCTCTTTGTCCATTCTGTTTTTTCTTATAATATTAATGACCAATTTAACATAAATCTTACATATTTGATCAATATAAAAGAATCGAAATCGACTCATAGCTCTATATTCAGTAATGTAATAAAATATAAAAACTTGATCACTATTATGAGTCTTGACACTCATTAATACTACAATGAGAGTAATATTCTTCTTAATATAGGATGGCACAGGAGAATTAATTTATTACAAAAGATCTGTTTCATTTGGTCCAAAGCTTTGTAACTATGAAAAATTATCTTTGGATGAACATGCGTGTAATAATATTGTAAATATACTAAGTTCATCTAATGGTTGTATAGGTATTGTAAAAAAAACTAGATTATTATACATGATTGGTCAGACTCGTGTACATATAGATGATGTTGAAGGTTTAGGAAATTTTTTGGAATTAGAGGTTTGTAGTGTCATAAAAGATGGATGATAATTCATTTATAGCTGAAAATTAATATACTAGTATTGCTATTTTAGGTAGTCTTGACTGATGAACAAGATATAGAAACTGGGGAGAAGATTGCGCAGGATTTAATGACTAAGTTAGATATAAAAAGCGAAGATTTAATAGCAAATGCTTATATAGACCTACTTAGCGAATCTACTGAATAATTGTAATAAAATGCAGGATTTCTACACGTCTCTTATTATTTTTATGTTTTGTATAACAATTAAAAAGATATACAGGAAATAAATAAATTTTCTCTCATTATATAAAACAAATATATTTTGAGTTTCAAAGAATACAAATTTTTGTTTTAAAACCAATTATACTTTAACATTATATTAATATCATTAAAGTGCTAATAAAACTATTATTTCATTGAAGAACATTATTTGTATATTTAAAAAGTTTCAAGTATTATGCAATTTTCACTAAAATGTTATATTACTTTATTTCAATACGTACCATGATTTTAAAGAATTTTCAAAAAATAGTAATCATATGTATAAATGATTTATTAAGCGTTTGTTTGTATTGTATCGTTAACTACAAAAAGAGATAAATAAGGAAAGATATTATAAGAGAGCAAAAGTAAGAATGAAGAGGCTATGGTGCGCTACTATCGTAATTACGATTCGTTGTAATGATAAGGCTACCCACGCTACTCTTGTTTCCTTTTCGATGATCACATTCGTTTATCACATTTCGCGTGTACGAGTTCTAATTCATTATTAACATTTTCTTTGTAAAGGTTGTTGTACCATTGTTCCAATTTTAATTTAAATACATTGAACGTTATATTGAAACAACATTTTATAAAATTTGGAAATATGATACATTAGACAAGTATATTAAAATAATATTATATATTTTCTGTTGTAGCAACAGTTTAAAGGAAATATATATCTTTTTACACTAATCCTTAAAAAAATTAGGATTAAATCTTTAGAACGTTGTTATCATTTTAGTGTCATTTTCAATTTTACCGACTTAGTGTAGAATAAGATTATTACGTTAGTAGTTGTTAGAATTAAAACTAAACTTAAAAATTATTTTTCATTTATTCATTAGATATATATATAATAATAATTTATATTTTCACATAATATGAAACGTAATTACCCTTCATTTTTTATCGACAGATGGTCAATTGATATTTGAGTTCAGTTGATATGTTAACTATTTGCATTTGTCCATTGCATTTTTTTTTACAATAGAATTGAAAGATATAAGAATATAATTATTTATACGCTTAAGAAATTTTTATTATTATATTACTTAATACAAATATTTTTAGGAATTTCTTTAAGATTGGTCATCGAACTAATGGGTGGTTTACTAGGAGCTGTTTCTTGTTGCTTCGTTGGTTATAAGAAAAGCAAATAAAGAAACTCGTTTAAAAAAAAGAACGCAAGAATAAAGAGGCAATGGTACGCTACTATCATAACCGGGATACGTTATGGTGATAATGACTGCCCACGCTACTCTTCCTTCCTTTTCGATGATCGCATTGGCTCGTGACATTTCGCGTGTACGAGTTCTACTTCATTATTACCTTTTTCTTACAAAGGACGTTGTACTCATGTCCCAATTTTAATTTTGTCATATTATTTCTTTGCATATTGGAATACAAATCTTTTAAGAAAATTAGCAAAATTAATAATTTTTTACCATAATACTGAAAATTTATTGTAAATAATTTCTCATGTCAATAAATTAAATTACTAAAAGTTTCATTTTATAATTTACGTTTTGGTTAAAAAGGAATAGCACCTGAATAATATTTGAATTTATTTTAACTTTCTATTATAATTCTCAGCAATTGTAGTTTCATATACAGGACAAAGCACACTTTTTTAAGCAGCTATACTGAATCGTCATTATAGTCACCATAGAAAGGACCTTCGATTACGGCTAACGACCTGCACTGGTCAGTCTCAACAGTTTAACGTGCCGACTATAAACCAAAGTGAAGAGAAGTAAAAGAAAACGAATACAAGTGTGCTGCACGTGTGAACTGCAACGGTGGTTGACGTAATGGACATTACGGTTTGTCGACTGGCTTGTGAACAGTACAGAAAATATCTTATACTTACAAAATATTCGATATTATAAGTAATTTGTATTCTATACTAATTACTATACTATACTACTATACTAATAATTCTTTACTATATATATGTATGTACACAACGTTCAAAAAATGTTTAAATACTTGTAAAAGCGTAAAAGAAATTAATATATTCAGTTCTCATAATTGCAATCGTCAAAACTAATAAATATATAACTCTTTAAAACCTCTTCAACTCTCCTACATGAATTAAATATGACTCATGAATCACTCCGTTCATCAATCTCCCTCGATTCAACTTTTTGTTTAAACTTGTCTAATATCTCTCCAATATCTTCTTTAATAACTTGAATGTTTATTCTGAAACATATTGGTAACTGTAGAAAATATGTCGAACCTTTCATAATATTAAGCGCGAAACGATTTATAAGTAACAACAGCCGTAATATACAAGTGCATATGATTCTCAGCTTAAACTATTAAAGACAAACGAAATGAACCTCCTCTGATAAAATTGCAAGCGGCTAATCCTTCACAAAACCTTTTCTTGCTTGTTGCCACCGACTCGTTCCCCTACTCTACCATCCTAAGAAATTTCACTTTGCCCCTCTGTCTGTGTCAGCACCGACGTTATGGGCTGGCAAGGAAGGGATCTCATTCTACGTACGGCACTGGCCGCTGCCGGAGGTTCTTCTTAACAGAGAAACGCTGTGAGAAAGAGTGAGAGAAAGAGACGCGTCACCAGGCGTCCAGACAGTGTTGCTTCTTGTTCATTCCTCATCTCGTGATCGGTACGGTGTATCGCGGGGATCGAGTGTACTCTGGATAATTGATTTTCGATCGGTTTCCTTGTGTTTGATTCTCGTCGTGGATCTATCGAGGCGTCTGTCAGGCCGTGGCACGAGATACTCTCTCTAGGGAGATACACCGAGTTAGGTAAGACATTTCTCGTGGATCTCGTTGTTGCTATTCTCGTTTCTCTCGACATCGTTGCACGTTACAGCATACTAGCATTGCTTATCTGACGCTAGAGATATTTTCCGAAAAAATCCTTTCTTTTTATCGCGAAAGCATGCGTTAGAAGACTGGTTTATATGAGGGACAGTTTGTGTTTGTATATGTGCGTGTGTGTATATGCATCTGGTTTTGATCATACTCAGCTTGAAGATGTAATATCGAAGATAAGGTTTTGTTGATAGATAATACCGTTTTAGAGAGTATCAAAAGGAAATTTGACATTTAACATTAAGCACAGTTCTGAAGTGAAGATGTATTGTTAAATTGCATGAAGATAATTTTCTTGTAGTTAGATACAGTATAGGTTGGTGTAGTAAAAAGCGTTTAGGTTTCAGTATTTTGGATTGCGCTTATTGAATAATTTTTGCTAGAGTACATAAAATATTTTAGTGCAAGAATTAAACAATGTTAATGAGTCAGCCATGATAATTGTATTTGTTAATATACTATTACTGAAGTAATTAATTTTACCGAAAAGTAACTTGATTGTTACATGAAATAAATAATTTCAAAATATTTCAAATAAAGATATGCATCGAAGAGAAATACGTGTTACTATGTTCATATTTATTACAAACTTTTTTAAATTCTTCGATTCGCGCGCCAATCCCTAGCAATTTATCGGGCGTCCTATATCTTTGAAAACGTTAGTTTGGTCACTGAACTATGAGAGATAAATATTTGTAAAAGTGGAATTTATTATTAGAAATTCTTACGTTCACATATTACATGATCTCAATACTGAAACTAGCATTTATCGTTTATAAAATTATAAAAATAGCTAATGTAATTCCGAGGATGAAAAGTGTTTCATTGCTGATTCAAAACATGTACATTTAACATTGTGATCCTCGATGCATCGTAGATAAACAATGCACTTATTATTTTAATCACTGAATATATGCACATAATATTTCGAATCTACTTGTATATTTCAAAATATTTTGTAATAACAATATTTTCACCAATTCCTATGGAAAATATTGAGGTTATAAATAAAGAAGTTTTAATCCTAGTTTCCATTGAATTCTTTGTAATATAGGGAATTTATTAAAAATAAAATTGTATCAAATTATTGATGCTTTTCGTAATTTATTGCTTCTCGAAGAAAATACTGTTATGTTTGACTGGTACAAGTGTAGAAATTAAAATTTGTAGGATTTAAAGAAAGTTTTCTTTATAGAATTTGAAGTGAAGCTTTAAATCCTCATAAATTACTTCAAGAGAGGTAAACTTAATGATTCGTTAAGCGTTATAGAAAAAATTAAATACTAATTGCTTTTAGTATTGTTTAGTATAATACAACATTTTTTTTGTCTCCAGATGGAACATAATGCTGATAGTCTAAATTCGGTGTAATAAATTTAAACGATAGAGGGGCGGCGAGAAAATGGCGCGAATATCTTCTCAGGCAATTTTTGCAATATTATTGTTTGCAACAATTCTTGTGTCAAGTAAGTATTACTAATTAATACGTTTTACTCACCTGTGTTATCACAGTTATCGACAATTTTTGATCGTTTGTACTTATCAAGCCTTATATTATTTATATACATAACTTTAATAACATTTTGTTGTAATATAGGAACAGAAGATGATATTTTATTTAAAGAATATTGGAGTAAGAATTATTATTAATTTGATATCTGAAGAAAGTTGTAGATTTTTGCAATCTTTATCTTGAAAGAAATAAGAAAGAACTTTTTTAAGTGTACCTTAAGTACTCCAATCGCCGATGCTTCGAATTAAATAAGAAGAAAAAAATTTTATTGAATGGAAATAGTTGAAATTTGTCTATTCTCAACCACAACGTGCTTTCCATTCATTGCTCTTACGAAAAGACACTTTATCCATAACGATTAGATAGCGATTCGACCCCTCGACCTGCCTTTCTTCTGAATTTCTCAAGTTTATTTCGGTCTTCAAAATCTAAGCGCTCTAGAAATCTCAAACATGAAGACCAAAAGACTTTCAGCATCGATACCTTACTAAAAATTATGAAATAAAGTAGTCTTACAATGAAATATTTGAAACGATTGTAATTCTTTTGTTTATGTCAGATTTTTAAAATCTGAGGATCTTACAAGGACGAAACAAAAAGTAAGAAATATTGAACATTGTAAACTGCAAGATAAATGATAAGATATACATTACCATGAAATTTTGTTCATATTGCAAAAATACAAGTTTATTCAATAATATTTGTAATTAATGAAATAAGCATTTAGTATTAATAGGAAATATGATAGTGAAAGGATTATTAGAATTCTGACATCAATAAGATGAGATTTTATGAGTTTTGTCGAGTGTTATGATTTTCATTCATTTTGAACAGTGATTTCCAGAGAAGCTACATCATAAACATCCGGTTGTCCCTTGCGATAGCTGGAAACCGGTAGTAGAATGCTACTTGATAACTACACAATTCTGGCTTGGTTTAAAATTTTCTCCGAGAAATCATAGTCATCACTTTTCTTCCTGCAGAATAAACTTTTAATGCGAGATTTAGTCGATGAAATAATTTAATTACGATCCACGATACAAAATGCTAAAATACATTCAACTCCATTCCATAAAATATATTTTTCAAAGATGATATATGTTAAAAGTTAAAAAGAATTCTGAAGATAAATATTTTTACAAATGTCGTATCTTCGAGAACTGAAAATTATCTTCTACGAAACAGATTAGAAAAGGAGAATTAAAAATAAGAAGTCCTTGGTATTTTTTGAGATTTCTAGCAGAGTGAATTCCCATTACTCCTTTTACGTAAGATAGCTCGTGGCTTTCGAATCGTGACAAACTAATGAACACATTTTGTGATATCAATTTCCTTGCCACGGAAGATAAAACATATACAGAGATAAACTCTGCAGAAAACTGACCAAAAATCTAACCAAATTATTTTTTCTTTCAGGTTCTGCAAATCTGCAATATGGCAGGGATAGAATTCCAACCAGAGGTGAGCTTTATTTACTTCTTCAACTGTTCCAAAATGATAAAAGAATTAATAACGGAGAAAAAATTAGTTGAGTCGAAATACAATTCATTAGATAAAAAATTCTAAGACATTAGCATTTTTAATATAATTAATAATACCTTTCTTACGAGGCCAAATATAACACATGGAAAACATCTAGGATTATCAAAATATCTTTAAAAGATTCTACGTAAGAATACGTAGAATTAGATAGCAGTGAAAATCCGAGATAAAAACGGGGGTGTTATAGGGACAATCCAGAGAGGAGATATGTCACCCACGGAGGTGACCGAAGAGCGCCATTATTGGCCAAGGTTGACCATTCCCAGCCCAAGAGGTAGCCTATTCTCGGTGGATTCACAGATTCATGTTACTCACTGTTTATAGTCAATTAAAACCAGCATGATAATGTTGCTCGATTTAGACTTAATCCCTCGTTTATACAGAACGAAATATTCTACAACTAAACTACTATAAACGTACGATTAATATTGATAGTACACACCTCTTATTAATTGACATAATAATTTCGTCATGACGTTCACGATCTAACACGGATCTCTTCTATCTTATGCAAGTTGAAGATTTACGTTTCCTCTTTGAAGCAAAACCTCATGTGGATCAGAGAGTATTTTTAGATTTCTTTTCTTGTATTCTTTTAATCTGGTTGAGGTGGTTACACCTTTACACAACCTGTACACTATATCATTGATCACTAACTTTTGGTATCTGGGGATTTCGTTAACCCAGTGTAAATAACAAATTGCCAATTAATTTAATTACCAATTGGCGATATAACGGCACTTGAACTGACTCAAGGGCACAGAGATAACTAAAGTAATGGTTAATTTGTTTTATCTGTTATAAATAAATATATTTTGCTGCAATTATATTTCATTGTCTTTCTCTTTAGTCGCACAGATCAAGAGAAAACATCCCTGTGAGCAGAGCTCGTGTTATCCTTCCACGGGAAATCTACTGATCGGTCGAAAAAATCGATTGAGCGCAACATCTACATGTGGTCTCAAAGGACCAGAAAGGTACTGCATCGTTTCCCATTTGAAAGACCGGAAGAAGTGCTTCTTCTGCGATGCATCGTTGCCGAAGCAACAACATAATATCGAAAATGTTGTTTCTGAGTAAGTATCAGTTAAATATGTGTTTAAAGATATATTTCTATGATAACGTATTTTAATTACATTCAAACGTACCGTTATAATATTTTTGTTGAATTTAATTCAATAGCAAAAATTGGTGGCAAGCGGAGAACGGCGTGGAGAACGTTTCAATACGTTTCGATTTAGAAGCTGAATTTCACTTCACTCATTGTATCATTCGTTTCAAGACGTTCAGACCGGCGATGATGTTGATCGAGAGATCGTACGATTTTGGTAAAACTTGGCAGGTGTATCGATACTTCGCTCACAATTGTGAGCAGTACTTCCCTGGGGTGTCTACAGAACAACCTCAGAAACTGACAGACGTTATCTGCGAAACTAGATATTCCGGCGTGGCGCCATCTACGGAAGGTGATGTTATCTTTAGGTATGTAAATAACGATAACCAGAGATCATATAATATAAGTGTATAACGATACATTTATTAGTCTAGATCTAAAGATTAATTTACAAGGTGGAATTGGAGATACGATTTTCTATGAAAAGTGTTTAATAAAATACATTATATTTTCTATTTTCAGAGTATTGCCTCAAAACTTGGAAATAGACAACCCCTATTCGAAGGAAGTACAGAATCTTTTAAAAGTCACCAATCTCCGTATAAACATGACCAGGTTACATACACTAGGAGATGATCTTCTTGACGATCGTGCAGAAATTCGAGAGAAATATTACTATGCTATCCAGAATATAGTGATTCGTGGATCTTGTTCCTGTTATGGTCACGCATCCAAGTGTCTTCCCCTTCCTGGAGTTGCAGACGAGCCAAACATGGTGCATGGAAGATGCGAGTGCACTCACAACACCACGGGATTAAATTGTGAAAGCTGTAAAGATTTCTATCACGATCTTCCGTGGAAACCAGCTGTTGGAAAGCAGACGAACGCTTGTAGACCTTGCAACTGTAACAATCATACAACTTCTTGTCACTTCGATGAAGGCGTCTATGAAAGATCAGGAAGAGTATCTGGTGGTGTTTGTGACGACTGTCAGCACAACACCAGAGGACAAAATTGTGAACAGTGCAAGCCATTTTATTATCACGATGTCACGAAAGACATATCTCATCCTGAGGCATGTTTGCGTAAGTTATTTATACATTGTTATACTATAACGATAGGACCTTCTAGATACCTTGTTATTATACATGTATTTACAATGCGTTTAAACATTTTCTTTTTCTTCTTTTTCGTTTGTAGCTTGTGACTGCGATCTCGGTGGTTCCTTAGATGATGGTATATGCGACTCGAGAACTGATCCTCTTAGTGGTGATGAATCAGGTCGTTGTCACTGTAAAGCAAATGTGGAAGGTCGTCGTTGCGATCGTTGCAAAAATGGTTACTGGAATTTCGATATTGAAAGTCCAGAAGGATGTCAAGGTACTAATTTGTAAATGATTCAATGTAAATTTTGTGGTTTGATTAACTGCCTGAATTTATTTATTAATTACAACTTATCAACGATTTATCAACGTTTTTTCAATGCCTCTACTTTTATCATATTACTTTCAGAACCTTTTAATTTTATACTTTTATATTAGATTTTTCAAGTAGGTAATTTTATTAACTAAAAAATAAAAATTAATTCTTCTTTTAGCTTGTACTTGTAATACCTTGGGCACTATTGATAATCGTGGATGCAATATGGTTACTGGTGAGTGTACTTGCAAGCGTTTCGTTACCGCTCGCGATTGTAACCAATGTCTTCCGGAATATTGGGGCCTTTCGGAGGAACCGGACGGTTGTAAGCCTTGCGATTGCGATCCTGGTGGTTCCTACGAAAATACTTGTGACGTTATCACTGGCCAGTGCCGATGCAGACCTCATGTCAGTGGCAGAACTTGCAATCAACCTGAACAGAGCTATTACACTGGATCGTTAGACTTTCTAATCTACGAGGGTGAATTATCGAGAGCTAGTGATGTAATTGATCTTTTCTTTTTTTCTTATTAAAAATAATTTTAATAGAAGTAATACGAAAATATTTTTATTTTCAGATCTATATAATTTTCTTAATGAATTTCTTTTATAGAACTGTCAAGTAGTGATCAGAGAGCCTTATCGTGATGGAAGAAACAGCACATGGAGCGGAACTGGATTTATGAAAGCACTGGAGGGTTCAGTGTTGAATTTTACGATCGATGATATTCGTAAAAGTTTATGGTATGATATTATCATACGATACGAACCAATTCAGGTAGGATCCTGGGAAAACGTTCAAATAATCATTGAACGAGATGGTCCAGTGGATCCAAATGGTCCTTGTGCTGAATGGAGACCAGAGTACGATCAGCTATGGGCACAACTTCCTTTAAGATCAAGAAGCGTTGTTGTGCAACCATCCATTTGTTTGGAAGCAGGAAAACGATATAATGTTCTATTGCAATTCCGTAAATTCAACAACCACGTGGACACGCCTTCTGCGTCGATTTTAGTTGATTCCGTGAGTAATGTACAAAATTATATAAGTTCTAACATAGCTTTCTATAACTTGATTTTCTTTTTTTATTTATTATATTATTAATTTGGAGGAGAAATCGTATTTATTTATTTCTACTATAACATCATTTTTGAAAAGTAAATAGATATGGATTTTGTTTGGTTTAATTTATTCAACTTTGTTCAGATTGTTCTGAGGCCAAAGATAGACGCTATTCCTTTCTTCAAAGGTTATGGAGTTGGTGAACTTCGTCGACAAGAATATGAAAGATATCATTGCAATGAATTGTTTAATGATATTAATAGTGCATGGACTAATATACCAGAAGTTTGTAAACAATATCAAAACAGTATTGGTTACTATGTTTACGATGGTGCTCATTGTGAGTAGGAAACGAATATTTCTTTAATGTTACATTAACAAAAATTGTATATTAAGGCTAAATTCATTTAATTTTTTTTACATTTCAGCTTGCGAGTGCAACCCGACTGGATCCCACAGTTTGCTTTGTGAGAGTTACGGAGGTATTTGCCCCTGCAAACCGAACGTCGTTGGTAGACGATGTGATCGTTGCGCTCCTGGTACTTATGGTTTTGGTCCAGAGGGCTGTGTACCCTGTGATTGTGACGGTGTTGGGGCACTAGACAATTTCTGCGATGTTGAGACAAGTCGATGCAAGTGTCGACCGAATACGTACGGCAGAACTTGCGGTCAATGTGAACCTGGCTTTTGGAATTTTCCCCATTGTCAACGATGTGAATGTAATGGGCACGCTGAAAGTTGTGATTCCAAGACTGGAGCTTGTATCAATTGTCGCGATTACACAACTGGGCACAATTGCGATCGGTGCATCGAGACATACTATGGTGATCCCAGAATCGGTGCAGATATTCCATGCAGAGCTTGTCCTTGTCCGGGTAAGTTCTTGTAAGGTGTTCTGTACAAGTTAGTAGCTTTTCAATATCTTAACAGCAGTAGTTCCAGAATATTCAGTTTTTATTTTGATTTAAAATTACTATTAATTTTAATTTTTACGCATATATTATATAAATCCCATATGATTTGTACAAAAACTATTTCATCTCTCTATATCCTATTTATTCTATGGTTTTACAAAAATTCACAGGCACTCTAGACTCCGGGCATTCATACGCTGAGAGCTGTTCCTTGGATTCGGTGACCCACGATGTGATTTGTGAATGTTTCGATGGATACACAGGACCTCGTTGTGAAAGTTGTGCAGAAAATTACTTTGGTAATCCCGAGGTTGCTGGCGGCAGCTGTGAACCTTGTAACTGTAACAACAACACGGACCTACGTCGAATCGGAAATTGCGATCCTCAAACTGGGCGTTGTTTACAATGTCTCTATAACACCGATGGGGCAAACTGTCAGATTTGCAAGGCAGGGTATTATGGAAATGCTCTCGCACAGGATTGCCAGGATTGTCAGTGTGACGTTTTGGGAACGGATAGAAATGCTGAACCTTGTGATCACCGAACCGGACAGTGTCCTTGTCTGCCTCACGTTATTGGCTTACTTTGTGACACTTGTGAAGAAAATCATTGGAGGATTGCTAGTGGCCAAGGTTGTGATCCTTGCGAGTGTGACGCAGTTGGAAGTATTTCTGACAGGTTTGTACATGGAAAATCAGAATAAACTTACGATACTGAGTTCTTTGGATTTCATATTTTTTTTATATAATGACAGAAATCATATTCTCAAACAAATCAATCTGCAAGTGTTAATTTTGAAATACGGTATTTATTTTTATGCCAACAGATGTAATCCATTCGACGGTACTTGCGAGTGTAAACCAGGATTCGGAGGGAGACGTTGCAACGAGTGTCAAAGTAATTATTGGGGTAATCCAAATGTCGAGTGTTACCCGTGTGATTGTGATCTGATGGGTTCTGCTCGCCAGCAGTGCGACAGAGAAACCGGAATGTGCATCTGTCACAAAGGAATTGGTGGTGAAAAATGTGACCAGTGTGATCGTGGCTATTATGGAAATGCGCCGCAATGTAGTCCTTGCGGAGAATGTTTCGATAACTGGGACTTAACGCTAACCGGTTTAAGAAATAAAACGAATCTCGTAATCCAAGAGGCATCAAGAATCCAAAAAGTTGGAACAACAGGAGTCTATAGTCAAGAGTTCGATGACATGGTTAAATCTTTGGATCAAGTGAAAGCATTAATCAGTAATACTTCCATTAGAAGCCAGGACTTAGATGAATTAAACGACTTAGCTATAGATTTGAACAGCAACGTGTCTGCAACTACTAAGCAATTAGAGGATGTGAATAATCTCATAGAGAATGTTAGTCAAAGAGTGAATCTCGGGGACGCAGCCCTTAAGAACTTGAAGAATAGATCGAATAGCTTACACCAAGCTGCT
This sequence comes from Eufriesea mexicana, assembly GCF_001483705.2. Classification (NCBI taxonomy): domain Eukaryota; kingdom Metazoa; phylum Arthropoda; class Insecta; order Hymenoptera; family Apidae; genus Eufriesea; species Eufriesea mexicana. Next base: position 106,765 of record NW_016911967.1, read on the forward strand.
ACAGATCTGAAAGAAAATGCAACTAGATTGCAAGAAGAAAATGTACAAGGTGCTCTTAACGTTACGCAGCAAATGGCTGAACAGTCTAGGCAAGCAGAGAAAATGGCCAATGATACTAGTTCTGTCCTGGCTGATGCAGAAAGATTCCGTAAACATACAGAAACTTTATTAGCTAAGAATCGTCGTTTTGTTGAAGAGGTACAGATGAGGAATGCACAAAATTTAGACGCAATACACGAAAAATTGAAGATTTTCGATGGAATTATGCCAGGTTTGAATCTGGAAATGTGCGGAGATAATGTGACGGATTGCAGTAGCCTATGTGGTGGCGCTGGCTGCGGTTTCTGTGGTGGTTTGTCCTGTAGCGAAGGTGCCCTGACCAAAGCCAATCAAGCTTTGGACGTAGCTAAGACGCAGTCTGCTAAAATCAAGAGCCATAAGGATGAGGCCGAACAGTTGCTTCGTAATGTATGTCTTGCTTATTTTTTCAATTTTATTATACAAATTTGCTATGATAAAAGCATTACTACTTCAAATAATTTTTCTATTATTTAGGTGGTGTACTATTACAAATCTTTATTTTTAAACTTTCTTTATCTAATTTTAAAATATATAGTCAGAGTATATTAGTAGGTGGTAATTGCTCAAATTTTTATTATTTACGAAGATTAAATTTCATTGATCTTTTTCTTATAGAACTGTACTATTGATTTTAAAACAAAATATTTAGCAAGTCAACTAAAGTAATTTTCCCTCTAGTCTCCAAATCCCTTGCATCGGTAATAAATTTCTGTCTAGATGATTGAAGTGAAACGCGACGCAATGGCAGCTAGATCAAATGCCCAAGATGCCTACAACTACGCCTTGAAAGCCCGCAACCTGTCCGAGAACGTGTACAAAAATCTGTCCGATATAAACAAACGAATCCGCAGCACTCTGGACGAAGATCAACCTACTCCAGCTATGGTCAGGGACTTAGCTAATGAAGTGCTAGCTAAGAATATTCAATTGAAACCCGATGAAATAAAAAAATTAGCCGATCGTATAAAGAGTATTGTCGGGTCCCTGACTGACTCTGAGAAGATCCTCGCGGATACCAAGGATGATCTCAATTTAGCCCGGGAAGTAAAAGAAAGAGCTAATAGAACAAAAGAAAATGCGATTGAGAAGAAGGTTCTGGCTAACAAGGTGGTCATTTTATTGAACGATACTCAGAGGGCTCAAGATCGAGCTCAGGTAGCCATCGATCAGGCTGAACGCGACGTCAATAGAGCTAAACAGGATCTGGAAGAAATAGCAGAGGTAACCAAAGGAGCTCAGATGCAAGCAAATAGTACCACCCACATGGTTGATTCTCTGGATGCTCGTTTGAAACAGTTACAAACGCAGTCGGTCAGGAATGAGTTCGTTTTGAATCAAGAGATCGGTGTAGAAGCAAGAAATGTTGGCAGTGAAACGGAGAAAGTCGACAAAAAGACGAAGAAACTTGCCATGGAGTATAGGAAAGCAGACGAGTCATTGGATTTAAGGGTGAACAAGAGCAAAGGGAACATATTGAGGGCCAAGAAACTTTTGCAGAAGGCCTCTGAACTCACTGCTGATACCTCGACGAAATTGAAGGACTTGGATGGCATGGAAAGCGTCTATAGGGACAACGAAAGGACGCTGTCCGATCTGATGGCCGAAGTTGACTCCTTGGCCGGAGAAATGGGAAAGCATTTGAGCGAAATCGAGCAGAAAGCACAACAGTACAGACAGTGTACTTCTTGAATGGATGGAATGAGTGGCTGGTTGATCTTTGTGACATCGTGATTGCTTGGATTTTGAGGAATGTATGTTTGACGACATTTTATTTTGTTTTTTGTACTTTAATGCAGATTAATTGGGGTATATGAATTTGATTCTTTATGATATCTTTTCCCATGCAGAATTGTCTTCATTTTTATCGATATTCATATTTCACGTCATAATTGCGGATTATCTTCAATATCGTGTAACGGTGGACAAAGAATTAACAAAGGATAGCCATGACCGAATGAATGGATATACAAAAAAGTAAAGTGTACATAACTCTTAAGAGAGAACCATGAAAACGTAAACCGATTTGTTACCTAAGAATTGTTAAAAATGTATTTCACGAGATGGAATTCTGGGAGAAGCGAAGAAAGTAAATTTTTCAGTGCCATAATTGCGAAAGGGGCCATTTATGCGTTAACATATCACATGCTTATATATACATTTATATATAACTTTTTGAGTTTAACGGAGAATTTTTTAAATCGTCTTCCAAATAATCATGGAAAGTGCCAAGAGTAAAAAGTCGAACTTTCTTATTGCATTTACTATCGTGGACCAAACTTATTAAGATGAACTGAAAGATGTACAGAATTAATAGAAAATGCTAATATCTTTTGTAGGCAGGTACTTGTACAGATAAGAATCACAAATCTGATTCCTGTTTTGAGAACCTTTCTCGGTGTGAGATAGAAATGTACGAGAAGTATCATTGATCTGATGAACCAAAGATGTGTTCAGAATGCTTTGATAAGGATGTGAATATTTTTCCATTACGAATATTTTTTTACACTTTAAATTAAAAAAACAATTTTAATATTTTTTATTGAAGGTATGTCGAGTATCGTTTTATAATGATTGCATGTTGAATATTAGTAATTATATTATAGCTTAAGAGATCTACAATTAAGAAACTGATAATGTCTTTGAATTCTAATGAATAGTTAATGATTATTCTAATAGTAAACCTAGGGAAAATTATTTTACATCACAATTACTTACTAATTACTTTCATAAATGGAAGAGCATTTAGGTTCTTGACAATATATTTTGATCACGTTATATGGATTATTAGTGAATGATACAAATACCAGATATTGCAAAAATCGACTACTATCCAAGAAAAATGACTGATCTAGTTATAATACAGAATTAAGGTATCGGTATCGATACTTAACTCATAAATTTAATTGCTTTACACATTTCAAGATAAGATTTGTACTTATAACATATGTTTACGTTGCATTTATAATAAGACACGGTGCAATAGGTAGATAGAATTTTTATCAATAGTTTGTAAATATATATCTATGTTTTTCATCTTACTGCATTTTTCCATTTAATACGTATTGTTGGTAAATAAACTACATACTCTTAAAATACAATAAGATATATTCGATTCGAAAGATTCAGAAATAAAAAAATCACATTTTTAGAGAATTACATTAAAAAAAAATTCATACCACTAAAATATAAAAGGCATTCAATTTCGTATATTTTTAATAAATAAATCGTGTATAACGTGTAGTATAAGATATCTTCAATGAATTATGTAGTATATGAAACTCTTGTAAAGATATACGATGCCAAAAGATTTGAAATTCGCGAGTAACATGATCTAAGAAAGTTATTAAAAAACATGGAGAGGATTCCTCGATAAAGGAAGATTATAGTTATTTATAGTTCGATATTTTAGAGCAACAACCAACCCATTGATATTGTCAGCGATGGCCATTATCGTATATCTGCTCTTGTTCAAGCGAGAAATGGAACAACGCTCTAATTAAACCAAACGTTTTTAATTGTATTTAATGAATAGTTACGTTGTAAGTGAACAACGATAGAGAATTATATGTTAGAAAAATAAATAAAATTTTGAAGAAACAACAGTCTAGCATTTAACACATCTAATACCAGTTATTTTATTTCTTCGATATTTTCATGATTAAATTTGTAGATTTACCAAAAATTTGGTAAAATTAACTAAAATTTAAATTCCATTAAATGACACGAAATTCGTTATTTTATTATCATCGAGATAAATCCTTCGAAAAATATACGCTCGGAGAAATTTTGATATTTTTTGATATTTTATTTTCGACTAAAATTAGTAAAAAATCACGTAGAGAGACTCTTATCCGGTACGAAACGATAAATTTTTGATAATGGTAAATACGAAACCTTATGGGTCACAGGCATGATAACAATATTTTCTTAACGTATGATTTTATCGCTGGTGAAAAGCCGGAAGGACTTGTCGGAAATACGAAACTGTGAATGATAAAATATTCCTGTTATTAGAATTTTTCCTTAGAATAATGACTCAACGTTGAAATTTCCGATTTACTTAATATCACACTCACCATTAATCATACCTTACATCACGCTAGAGATACTTACAAAAGTTAGATTAAATACTCTAGCACGTAAAATAAGTAGTGACGACAAAATACTTCCAAATTTCCCATAAAATATTGAACTATAGTATTTTGTATAGAATAAAATCTTATTTCACATTTACCAGATCAGAAGAAAATCAACCAAATTTTATTATTTTGTATAGAATAGAATTTTATTTCACAATAATTATCATGTATGGAATAAAATCTTATTTCACATTTAGCAGATCACAAGAAAGTCCACCAAATTTTATTATTTTTATTCTTATTTTTCTTTATTATTTTTATTTTATTCTTTATTACAATTTTTCATATCACAAGATCTAAACGATATAAGGATCAATGTAGCCCCCTTTAAACCACCTTTTTACATAAGAAGGGGTCGGCAGCTTTGAACTTTTTTATGGGTGAATTCGAAAGGGGTTGATGGAAGAAAAACACGAATGTTCTTAGCATATTTTATTTCGGTCGACACACGTGTAACACGGCTTTATAAAAATAGTATTTGTAGTTTATTATCACAGAGTCTGGTTTCGATCTACACGTGCACCCGAGCGTTCCGTGCCCCTGTCAAAAATCTTGACACCGTGTCCCGTCTATCTGAATTCGGACTTCCTGAACCGGCATCCTCGTCGAATCTACCAGAGATCCTCATTTAATCGATTTCCATGTGATTTTATCAACACTTTTCTGTTTTTAACTTTAGCAGTAAATCTCTCTTCCAAGATACTACGTAAACAAATTTAAAGTATGACGCAGACACTGAAATCAAATTAAAACATATCTCGATCTATTTGAATGAAAATTTTGTTCCAAAATGCTTTCAAATGTCTCACACAAATATAAAGATAAAAATATATTATAAATTTAAAAATGGAATAATAAAAATATAAATATCGGATAGACATTGATAGAAAATTAATTAGAAACGGAAGAAAATAAGGAAGGAAATTAGTTGAATTTTAGGAGGAGAATTTTGAATTAGGTTTGAGGATTTTGTTAGAAATTGAGATACCGGAGAAGATATTCTTACGTACGATATAATAAATTTCTCTAGATGGTAACTTTTCGATGTCGAAAAAATTTCGTTACACTTTAAGAGCCATCAGGAGTTGAAGACTCCTGCTCCTGCATACTAAGCTTCTCTTTTATTTGTTATTTCGACGCACCTCGCGTTTAAGTCGCCCTTTTGGCTTTCAGAATCGAGTTCAGACGCCGTAGTATTTCGTGAATAGACAGCACTGTTGAATTGAAATGGTGTATGGGCTCGTGGGACTATGCATAATGAGTTCATTCAGAACGCGCGCCAGTGGTTGTCCGACATTGCTATTAGAAACCGGAGTTTCAAGTTGCACGAAATTACAAATAGAAATATTAACAAAAATATAATTGTTCGAAACACTATAGAAGCACCAATCTAAAAAATTGACCGTAAAATAATTTTGACCATTTTTACTGGGCGGGCTATATTGTTATTAAATTTTCTTTATGAAGAACAATTTGTACTACTTCTTCTTTCTTTTATCGTATTGTTATTATTATTATTATTACTATAAAATATATAATAATATCGAAATAATAATAATAATAATAATAACATATAGAAATACATTAATATAATTTGACATTATAAGTAACAATTTTTATTATTTTATTATTATTTCTTTCATTATTAATATTATTATATCCTTATTATTATATCTACAATTTTTGTATATTCGATACGTTAAGACGTATCTTATTTTCAACAATATCCTATTATTATATCCTATTATTGTATCCTTAATATATATATATATTATTATTTCACAGCTCAATATTCTATTTATTTTTTCAATCGTGCACATTATTATGTGTTAATTATTATATTTGTTCGAAATTTTATAAAAAAATTCTGTATTTTTATAGGAAATTTCAGTGTTTCGTTAGATGAAAGAAATTGTCGGAACATTCGGTGAAAATTGAAAGCTCAAACTTTTATCTGAATACAGAGAAAAGTAACAGCCCGGTGGTGATTTATCATCGACAAAGAGTTTTTCAATGCACAATTCACGGCCCTTATCGTCGTACTGCCTGGTGAAATTTATAACCACCGATCACTTTTATTGAACGAAGATTATGGCTATCTGCTGGGGTACGTATTAGTAACCATTATGCGTGGTCAGATTCTTAGTCTTTCCGGTTGGGATGTAAAGCTACAATCGGTTGTCATAAAGAAATCGTTAATTGCTCCGGAGGCAATGAAACATTCTTACAACCATGTACAGATCAATCTCGTAATTTTAGCTGTTGATAATTCCCTTTTGGATCATCGTAACATTTCTATCGAATACGATGATAACTATAGGACGCCAAATGCAACGCAAAAATTGTATTAAGGTAAGGACAAATTTTTATTTATCATTCGTATTAATTTAATATTAATTGTATAATCAATAATTATATTAATATTATTTTAATATCTCTATTTAGAGTATTAATATTTAGATTTACAGTATAATTATTTAAATATATATTAACAATAATAATACAATTTTCGATTTAACCAGTATAAAATTAATTTTTTGAACCAAGACTAACTTCCTATTGAAAAGCCTGAAAGCACCACTGTTAATTGAGCAGAAAAAAATTAATCAGTATGAATGTACATAAGATGAGTCCTGGTTTCGGGTCCTCTATCGTAGATAGCTTATCGGTGATAAATATAGACGACGGAATTCCGGCGTTCTTACACTAGCATAATCTATAATTCTGGTTCAAATATTTACACTGTTACTAAAAATCTGATAATCGACTTATTAAATATAATTAAAAAAATAACCAAGACATCAGTGGTAATTAACACAGACTCATATTTCCACCGATATATACACTTACAATACTAACAAAAATTAAGAATTTTTACGTATTCTTTATTTTCTAAAATACATGTATATTAAAATTGATTATAGGACGAAGAGAATATCTCGAAAGGAATTTCTTCAGATATCTTATATAAAGCCTATTTTTAATTTTAATCTTCAATCTGAATTTACGTATCTTAGAAGACAAAGTATATGAAAAAATGCATAAATCTTTCTTAATATCTAAACGAAAAGATGCCGACAAAATTACCCAAAGAAGTTTCAATCCTATTCCCACCAATATTCGAAGATACTGTGTATAATACTATGTACAAACCCAATAGTTTATGGTCTCAGAAAAGGTCCGTGCGTCGTAAAACGCTCTATGTAAATCGAAAATTGTTTTCGAAGGGACTTGCGCGAAGATAACGAGATGAATTCTAGTTCCTTCGAAGAGATGAAATATTGCCGTAACGATAGCGAGGGTTTTTGGTAAAAAGGTCCACTGTGTGCACAGTCTGATTACGCGAACCCTTCGTCCCAGGAAATGTTTGGCCCCCGTTGTCCCGAAAACGGCCAGAAGAATACAGTTCTTCTCACGGTGCATTCCTCTTCTAGCCAGGTTACTTGAACCGGTATAATCGGGGTTGGTTATGCAAAATAGCCTGCCCCGGTCGCGAGAGGATTTCGTGGCATTTTCGTGGCATTTTCGTGACATTTCGTAGAAAAGAGCGAATTCGTTTGGATTTCTGCTGACAAAAGAGTGCAAGAAGTATCGCGTTAAAATGCTGAGGTGTTTAGCAGGGCAGGAGGGATGAAGAGAAGAATAGCGAATGGAATGAGGATGTTTTCGAGACAAATTTGTGGCTTCTAAAATTAAAGCGTAAATATATGTACATATATTTACAATAGATATATATACAGAAAATATATATATATATATATAATAATAATAATAATTTGTTTTTCAATTCACAGTGTTACAGGCTTGCTTTTTAAATATCAATCAAATAGTAATAATAATAATAATATTAATAATAATAATAAAGATAGATCGAGATGAATTTCTACTGAAAAATAATCTTTAATTGCAGGTTAATCACAACATTGATATACAATTGGGATATTTAATATATTAGAAAATTGAAGAGCATAGCGATTGATCTACTCGGTTAGGAAGAATTTATGTTCAATTTTCATTTCCAAATATTAATTAGAACGATACTCAATATTACCAAATTAATTTCTGTGTAAATAAATGAATCGTGCCAACGAATGATTATTATACCTAAATAATAAAGACAATAATCTACTTCGCAACATTGCAAGTAGATTAAAATGTTTCTTCATTTCGAGCGCATAAAGACGATAAAAGAAATTAGCTTTAAATAACAGAGACGATATACCAGGTTTTTACTTGTCAAAGTCACGAATGTACATTTTTCCAATTAAATTTCCAAAATTTTTCCACACGAAAGATAGAGACAGACGAAGGTAAAGATAGTAGATTTCCGTTGGTTTTCGCGAAGCTTTAAAATTTTTTGGCCTAGAACCGACAGACCTGCGAGCATTTTCCAAGATTACCTTTAATCGCAGGGTAGAGTGCCAGGTGAAACGTATCGAGGGGATGAAAGGAGGCGCGGAGGGTGAGTTCTGTTGGACCGTTCCTTTCGATTGTTAGACTCCGGCTTTGTGCCGGGTCCACCGACAGCTGGCCTACGCGGTGGTAAGTCGTCTCTATGGGATATCTTTTAACGTCAACGGGGGGTTAACTTGCATTGAAATTCTTCATGAGAAAGTCGACGCGTAATTACGTTTACTACGCTTCACAGAGCTCATGCCGAGAATGAAAAAGCACGGGAAAATAATGATATAGGAACACCCTGCATTGTCTTCACGCCGATCAAACTTTTTATCGTGTCCATTGTGCGTGTATCGGGGAATTATAGTCGTGCTTATAAATAGGAGTAGGCGTTTGACTAAAGCAGTAATTAATTAAAAGGAGTAGGTATCAGATTGTCTTAACACTTTGTTGACCGGCAATTTTACACAGAGACTATGTCATGTCACTGGTTATTATTTTGTAATCCAATCTTCAAAATCATTTTCACACGCAATATTCTATATCGTTCTGGGTTTCATAAATTGAAATAGACAATGCAAGTGCAATGACGAGTTAACTCGTCATCGGTTAACAACGTTTGGCAGGAAGAGACGAGTTAACTCGTCACCGGTCAACAATGTGTTAATATCGATACAAATTTTACGGTTACTCTTTGTTCCATTGTATCTACATATATGTTAAAACTTGTGGTTTTATACTATAATAAAAATTATTGATATTTGTGAAGCAATCATTAGTTCAATATCACTTATGAAGTACTCTGATTATATATATATGAAGTTTCCATTAAGTCAATTAATTTATAATTCATGATTTATAGTAAAACCTAAATTATTAAATACTATAATAACATATATTAATTGAATTAATTATTTGAAAATTTATTTTTTTTAACATAAATTCGTCTTTTATTCTCCGGTGAAGCTCAACAAAAATATTTATTTTCTTTATATTGTATTATCTACATATATGTCAAAACTTGTGGTTTTATCGATATATATATAAAAATGATTGATATTTGTGAAGCAATCATTAATTCAATATCACTTACGAAGTACTCTGATTATATATATACATATATAAAGTTTCCATTATGTCAATTAATTTATAATTCATGATTTATAGTAAAGCCTAAATTATTTAATACTATAATAACATATGTTAATTGAATTAATTACTTGAAAATTTATTTTTTCAAATATAAATTCGTCTTTTATTCTCCGGTGAAGCTCAAGAAAAATGTTTATTTTCGTATGGAATTATTACGTTCTAATGGGATAATCAAGTGTTGCTGTCAATGGTCGCAATACTTAACGTCAATAATATCCAATCGATAGACCGGGCTAATCGAAGGATTAACGACCCGTGCATGATGAAGAACGCGTGAACGCTGCCATTCGTCGCCACCCTCTTGCACCCCGTTGACCGTGTTAATACCAGCGCGTGCCAATCGTGTTTCGACCACCGATCCCTCGACCATTTTCACCATCGGCCCGATCTCACCACGAGGAACAGCCGTCAGTACGAGAAACGCGTGCTGCGCGGAACGAACCAAGCGTGAATACAAGCGCGTCTATGGCATTTCGGCGCGAGTCGTTGACAAGGTGAAACCCCCGAGGCATTCCTAACTAATGGGAAACGACGATGTAAATAATCGTGCTCCAGTCCTCGCAGTTCCTACTATGCTAGACTTCTTTCTCGTTTTTATTTTATTCTTTGTTATTTTATACTTCTTTTTGAATCAGGGGTTGAATCAGATTGATTCATGAAGAAGTGCAATGCTAGAAGGGCACAGAGAAATTTTTACGTGACATAGTATGTAACTCTGTTGTGTGAAGAGAAGTGTAATTATTCGTGAATTTATTTTGTGAAATCAAGAGTGGATTTTTATTCCGTGGCGACTTAGAAGAATATTTTACCATGTTGTACAGGAAACTGAAATTTTAGGTAATTATTATAATATTATAAACTGTGCTTTGTAAATGTTTCTTATATATTTAACTTTATTAATTTAATATATTTCTCTGTTTTATATATTTTTCAATGAAATATATGAAATACATTTATTCAAGAAATATACATATTTTAAATTACATAATAAATTTTACTTCGTCTACAAGACTTAATTATAATTTAAGGTTTTAATTTCTAAATTAAATGTAAAATTTCGTATAAAAAGTGGACGGAAATTTATTCGAGCAGTATTCAATCGGGAAGTACATGGTTGATGCTAGAAATAATTTTTACAGCCGATCTTTTCACAGTTTATATTTTCCAAACTGGACTTCTCATCGTGTTTGAGCGTCTAGATTTTTGCTGCTATTCGAAGTAGAACTACCGCAAAGTAAAGGAAGGTGTGCCCTAAATCATATATGAAATTTCAATCACGAGATGTAAACAGTACCCAGAAAGACGAAAGTAGAACGGATAGAAGCAAAATTTACGAAGGTGACTCCAACAGGACATAAACTGTGCAAGTAAAACAAATGTATGTGGCTATTATTTATCTTCGTCACGTTAAGATCCTTTGTTTCAAGAAATTAATTTTATATCCTCTCCATTTTTTAAATTTTAGAAATATTTATAGTCATTTGTTCTATTTTCTTCCATGTATATTATTATTCTTCTCTTTTAAAGTAGATAATCGAAGAACTCGAATGATTTATCTTTGTCATTTTACATCGAACAAATTCTATTATACGTAGATCATGTAAATCTCTGTGTGTTAAGAATGACAATAGAATAGGAATAAATTGGAATCTCAAATTTTGCCATGACCTGTTGTTCTAGCCTTGTTCCAGTCTCTCGATTGTACATTTCCATCCACTGTTTTGCGAAACAAGTTATCGTGAAACTAGAGCTGCGTAAAATAAAATATTCCAGAAATTAGGAATTTTGAATATCTTCAATTTTTATTAAAACTCGTTAATTAAGAAGCAAGTGTAACATTGTTATTTCGAAAACTGTTCCAAGTACTGTATATTCATTTCACCATAACGAAACCTACGCAATCTAAGTCTATTAGATTAGATAGAACACGTGAAATGTTTACTTGTAGGTTGTCATTTTTATATTTATACTCAAAATGGTATCCATTCGCAATTATGTGTCTTTACAACAGAAGAGATAAAGATCAAATTGTGTTTTGTTCCACCGTTACAAACATGTCCATTAAGCTAATGGGAAACTTTTCCAATATTAATTTTCAAAATTGGATCTATTATTTCCCGATCGTGTTATTGTTCGAGTCAGTGATGTTTTTTAATCAAATGCTGAACACTGAGGAAACATCATTTGAGTAAAGAAACAGAGTACTTCCAATTTTAATAAATATCCCATTTCATATCCTACTATCGATATTATTAAAATCAGCAAAATTAAAAATTAGAAAAATTGCAATAAATAGCAATAGTAAAAGCAGTAGAATAAGACTAAACAGTGTTCCAATTTTTAATACTGTCAACACTTATCCAAGTTAATTAAATCTCAGAGCTAAATTATAAAAGTTGAATCACGAAATCAAGGAAAATCCAATCGGAAAGCTTCATTATCAAAACGAAAAATAGGAGAACACGCATATTTTGAAATAAAAGCAAAGAAAAATTTGTTGACATGCAAAAAGGGTACCACTTTGAAAGGTGTACGTAACCAAAGGATCCGAAAATTCTCACGGCGGCCGCCATAGTTCGAGGAGTATCATTTCGCTCGATTGTACTTGAACGATGCTCGGTCTAACAATGATCCCCAAAGAGAGATTAATTAATTACGATTCCTTGGCGGCAGTGGTGCTCGAGCAAAAGAGGCAAGGGCTTCTCGAACGGAATATGAAAGAGCCGAAAAAAGGCAGCGGTGGAGGAAGCGAGAGAGTTAAGTGAAGAAGTGGCAGATAAGAAGGCCTCGTGTATTCCTTGTGTAAAAGGGGAGTAACGCGTCGAACAACTTCGTCAGTCGACGAACAGTCGTTGTGCTAGCTAGACCAAAACAACAGCTAACAAGTCTCTTCTACTTTCTCAAAAATATTTCCAAAAAATCTCGAGAAATTACCACAAGTACCATCGCTCGCAACACAAATCCCAATAAACTGTGACTTCGTTGAAATTTTATAAAACGACAGCAATTTACACCTTACACGACGAATAAGAGTTGCATTGAACCGTTGACCAGTTGGTCAAGGAAACGACGAAGGTTTTCGAATTAGGATAACGCGTTATCGCGTACGTTTCTTTTTGGTGAAAAGGGAAAAGGAGACTGTGAAATAGAGTGCTATTGAGCAACAGACTTCGAAGCTGAATGCGACCCTTTGTGAAGGGTTATCGTCGGCGATGCAACTGCAGGAGAGAAAACCGAGGAATACAAAAGAGGCAGTAATAAATATTTCTTATAACTAATTACTGTTTCGCCTGCAGAAGTACTCTGTCCGAGTACCGCGATGCTGACCATCTCAAAACCATTCGCATCGCCATTGGTAGCCACGAACTTCAAACAGGTCAAGCCAAGTCTCAATCCAGAGAACATAATTTCATCGATACATAAATATTCCATATACTAAACAAATTAAACAAAATAAATAAAATATAAATACATCACTTCACAATGCAACTGACGTTTTCCAACATCTCCGAGACGACGTCTGCAGCAACCTGAAGCAAACGAGAGACACGGTGAGCGAAAATGAACGTATCCAATAATCGAAGACTCATTGACAGTGTTTCCGAGAAAGCAACGAAAATCAATTATATGCAATAAGACAAGGTTAAAGTTCATCGACGAGTGCGATAGTTGGAGTCGGCTTTCGCAACAAGTTCAAAGCCCGTGGCCTGCCGGAAGGGACAGAAGAGGAAGACCACTTTCCCAGTGGTGTAAAGGGTTCCCGTGCCGTTTTTTCGACGTCGTCGAGAATGGCAAGAAAATTCAGCGAATGTTAGAAGACGAGTCGGCGGTCGCTAACGGACTTGGACAAAAAGAAAAGACGAAAGAGGGTCCGTGTTGGAGTGGCTGGTCGGATAAGGGGCCCTCTCGCGCGTTTAATCGTTCCAGACACTGTCGAAGCTCGTCGGTGCAATGATTGCCGTCGAAAACATATGCAAATCGTGTGCCATTGTACGCGTGCAAGTCGAAGAACAATAAGAAATGCCTCAGCTGATCGGTTCCCTCGGATTTTCAAGCCTCGTTTCCGTGACGTGCTGCTGGATAACTCGAGGCTCTGTGTTCGTGCAAATGTGAGTCCAGTACGTTTCGAATCTGTTCCAAGGGTCTTTTTGTTTCTAGATATCTCGCACAGAACTCTCGTATGAATTATTTTTCACTCGCGACGAGATTAGGCTGATGAATAATGAGAGGCATCATGATCGAGAGTAAAGCGAAAAGTAGAGTGCTGTTTTGTAGCTCTTTGTTGCCGCGAGACGCTCTTTGACAGCGAGTGGAATGAATAATCGTAAAGGAGAATCGATAAGGAAGTGTTTAGTGGTTGTTTTAAGTAATAAGTGAAGGTTCCGAGCAACATGATTCACGGATAATTAACTTAACGAGATAACACGATTGCTTTCTGTTTTAGACGGGGCACTTTCGATGGAGCGGACGCAAATCATTGGCAGATGATGAAGCGGTAAACATTTTCTTCGCGTATCTTGTGCAACGGAGATAAAAAGATTCACGACGTAAATGAGATTTCGTACGAGAAGTTTGAAAGTACTCGATAGCGAATAATTCAAATTACCGGAGGAAATAGAAGATCGGAAACTCGCAACGCTTCTTCTGAAAACACGATGAGTAATATCGAGACTGGGTGCGAGACGTAAGTATTATACTGGAAACTAAAATTTGGCCAAAAATTCGCTTTATCGTTACTCACGTGTATTAATATATTTTTATCTTCATGTGTCGTAATGAATATAAAGTATATGAATATATGGCAATAATTTGTGGCAAGACTCTCTGCTTAATAATTTCGTATCATTATCCAATGGCATTTAATTCGCCAATAATTCGATTTGATGTGTATAATAAAAGAGTTTGCAAATTTTGAGTGACCATTGCGAGTATGTACTCATCGTTGAGTGCAGGTGTCCTTTAATGACATTATTTTTTCTTTTCCCAAAGCGTGTTCACTTCGTTTTGCATTTCATATTCCGAGAACATGTCACTACGAAGGAGCGCATAAACACGATACAAAATGGAAGATTCAGTAACAAACGGCACAATTTTCGACCTCGAGTCCGGAGGTGAGAGTCTCAAGCACTTTCCACGGCCAGTCACTATCGCAGCTGCGGTTTGCGCGATAATTTTCAGCGTCATCGGAGTTGCGGGTAAAATCCAGTTCTTTTACCTTTATTCTGTGTAATATGCGTGATCGCGAATCAGCTCCATCGGACCGTATTTAATTTATCGAGATCATGTCTTGTAATAATATAAGCCTCGTTTTATAATTGCCACCTGCAATTTGCAAATTTACTATAGCAATTGGAAATACGAAATTAATTTCTTACAATTACGTCGAGTGGTCGAGTGAAAATTGGAACGAAAAATTGGAAGTAAAAATTGTGACAAAATTTTTAAATCATTTAGAGATAAAGAATAATGAATTACGTTCAAGACTGGCTTAGACTGTAGATTACATTTGATTGTACAGCTTGTGAGAGTTTATCCCAGAAAAGATTCCATTGTTAGAAGCATCATAAATACCCACTGTAAGAAGAAAATAGTGTACAGATGTTAGCTCGTAACAAATGAACCCTTAATTGTGCGACTAAATTCTATGTTAAGCTCTTGTTGACCTGTGGGTGGCATTTCTCGGTTTACGACTATTAACTCCCTTAATTTATGCGAAAGGGTGTCAAGAATTAGGGCGATTAATATCTTCTTTTTTAATTACTCACTTGCTTCCACGCTTTCTTTACGAGGTAAAACGACGATGCTTCAATTGCAATCACGAGAATTGTTTTAAGCAAATAGTTTCATCATTTCGTAGTAAATTTCTTCCTTGGTATCTCTTTAAACGTAACTTCATTCATTCGTGTGAGAGCAATGAACTCTTGAGATAAGATTCTAGTATACCTGATAATTATATATTACCTTCTGAATTAAATTTTGAAATTTGATAGAACTGTACTCGTTTGAGTGCAGTATTATACAAATGAAAATAAATGAAATACATTGATTTCAAAAAATATTAATTAAAGTTAAGGTATTAATAATATATTTGCTATTATTTTGAGCTTAATTTAGCTTAATTGAGTCAGTAAAGACAGATCAAAAGGGGCACAATGTACTCTAATTTATTATTTAATTGATAATTATATATATTAGAGTGGAGTAAAAAATTGAATATGTATAATCTTTGTTTCTTTCTCTTTTCATACCTTTTAATATATCTTTTTGTATGTTCCAGGTAATTTGGTAACAGTGATAGCACTGTTAAAGTATACAAGACTGAGACGACATGCTACGACCGCTTTCGTAATAAGTCTCAGTATTTCAGACTTAATTTTCTCTGCGGTAAACTTACCATTAACTGCAAGCAGATATTTAAACGAGGCGTGGGTGTTGGGTGAAACTCTATGCAAAATATTCCCGCTCTTTTTTTATGGGAACGTGGCAGTATCGCTGCTCAGTATGGTAGCCATCACGATCAATCGGTTTGTAACCTCAAATATGTATAATACATTTAGTATAAACTTAGCATAGAATCATTATAGGCTGATTCTTTTCCATTTACATATTTCTAACGATTCGTGATAACACGAGACACCTGTTTCAACAATCATTGATTAATGTCACTGTTCCTGATTTAGTTTATTCTAAATTGTGCTGACGAATTACATTCCCGATTTTACAAACTCAGCATGCTTCTATGGAAGCTAATCGTCTATTGCTCATCTGAAATAGGATCAAATGTACACATGATAAATTCAATACCGACAGCTGCTCTTGAAGTTGTATTACGTTATCGACCGTATCGAATTTATATCGACAGAAAAATAAGGGTTTCATTTAGTGATTGAAAGCTATGAATAGACTAATGTTTATAGTTTAATAATTATATAAGATAATTAGCATATCTTGGATGTGCTATAACATTTTCCTTAATTTGTACTAATTTAAACTGAGATTGTAAAAATTGGAGAATCAAAGAGATCTTTAAATTTTTACTTATTTCCATTTTTGTATAATTAGAAATTTTTTAGTTATAATTAGACACATTATTCTATTCTTACAAAAGCTATAGTAAATACAACAATTAATAATAAATTGATAATAAATTAAAAAATTTCCAATTTAAATGGAATTTAAATTATTGAAATAACTCTATGTTTCAGGTACATACTAATCTCGAGGTCAGAGATATATGCTCAATTGTACACCACGCAGAGAATAATTTTAATGCTGATTGCCATATGGACTTTAAGTTTCTCACTGCTTCTACCGCCATTGCTTGGTTTTTGGGGAACATTGGGTCTAGAACCGTCCACATTTTCCTGTACAATCCTGAAAAAGAATGGAAACAGCCCAAAGAAATTTCTATTCGTTCTGGGTTTTATAGTGCCTTGCGTTGTCATCAGTGTTTCATACCTCTGCATTTATTGGCGGGTAAGGAAGAGTAGGAGGAATCTAGAGGCGCACTCTGGCATCTCCAGGAGGAAAGCTGGAGGGTTTCAACGCCGAGAAGATTCTAGAGTGACCAGGCTGATGTTGACTATATTTTTGTGCTTCCTTCTGTGTTTTATGCCACTGATGTTGGCCAACGTGATCGACGACAAGATAAAAATTCCGATTCTGCACGTGATTGGGTCTGTACTGGCATGGGCATCTTCTGTAATTAATCCTTTCATTTATGCTGGCACTAATAAACTTTATAGAGAGGCCTACAAACAGGTTCTGTGTCCAGTCTCTAGTAAAACACCGACCATTGGACCGAAACCGACGCACTCGCATTCCAGTAAAGTATCCTCACCTCAAGCAACTTGAAGTTTCGTGATGTTACTCGATTCGATGGAACCTTGCTCTTTTAAAGCATTTATTGTCGTTGGATAAACAGTGGTGGTTATTGTGATTTAGGTATAGTGGAAGATGCTTGAAGTTGAACGATATGAATATTGAGGGTTTTGTATTATATGTGAATTATTGGAAATGGGGCCGATAACAGTGAAGAAATTTGCGAAATGAATTATTTCTGGTATTTCAATTTTTTTATAACGTATAGTAGTAATGGATAGCATTAAATATACAATCTTTATTGAAGCTGTATATTTTATTTGAAAGCAATTTATGTTAATTTTTTATCCTGGTAACTTGCCCCGAATTAATTAACAACTTTTAGAAATGCACAAATGGAAGTGGATGAACAAATGCTTGTAAGCAGCAATAAATGTATGTAATTATACTATCCAAGAAATTTCAATTTTCCCTCAAATCTGTAATATCCATCGAGTAACTTTTCTAGAGCTTACCTTCTTGAATATGAATCTGCAAATAAAATTCCTTTATTACCGTCCGTTGCCAAATAATTTGAGTTCTGTTTTACCCACGACATCGTGTTTCGCTGCTACATATTCGGTTTTCTGTATTATTAGTTCACGAAGAAGAGGGTAGATGGAACTACATTACAGTGTACCTTGTACCATATGTAGATATATCGCAGCTTGAGAATAATGTTGCAGAGCCACATAGATTTAATGAATAAAATACATTTTACACATTATGTAAGTGTATATTAAAGAGTTTGCATTCCACTTTTGTAATTCGTATAATTCTATCGATAATTAATTATCACGTTAAGGAAATTTCCTTATAATTATTTTTCAAAGTAAACATAATTTTTATTAAAAATCCAAAAGTAGGTTATTCTCTTTATGTTTTGATTCTTGTAACACGAATTTTCAAGAATTTTATTTTTAGAAATTTTGTGCTGATAAAATGTAGACATAGTTAAATAATTAGTTCTTAGATGGCAGCACGTACAATGGCTAGAAATTTCTCTTCAGGTATTATCATTCTTGACGAGAAGTCAAATAATTGTAAATAGATCAAATAAGTGTTAATTATGCTTTAATTGTTGTTTGAGTTTAATTAAGTCCTTAGTATATATATATTTATGGATTTCTGAAAGTCTGTAGTAAAAAAATTGGTAGGAATTCATAGCCACTGCCATCTGCTAATGACAGCCTGAAACATCTAATGAAGTAGCCATCTGAAGTAGTCATCTATGATTTTGTATCGTAAGTTCCTAAAGCTTTTCGGAGCTTCGGGTAAAAAATCAAAGAATTTCTGAACTTTTATAATTGCATCGTAAGGAGGAACTCTGAAAGAACTTTATAATATTATTTCAGATATAAATACCTCGTTAATTAATTAATTATTAGAAATTATTCCACGAGGTGTTTGAACTAATCCTGAACATACTAATAGTTTCTCATTAATTACTATCTTCTATGCAATTAATTTGTAACTTTCATTCGCTCATTATGAAAACAATATTCGTACGCGTGTTCTCTTATCACATTTGTTAACAATTTGTTTCTAGTTTTGTTCATAATTAAATATTTTCACGTAAGATTACGACGCTCGTTGTTACAAAATTCCGCACGCTTACAAATAATAATTTATAACAAGCTAATTAGTGTTAAATTGTTCTCGTAATATCCATAAGAATGTTGCCTGTAGTTCCAGCTTTCTGATGCAATTATAAAAGTTCATAAATTAATTACAGAAATTGAGTAGTTTGTGATTTTTCACTGTTGCATCATCTCTATCCTTTTCTAACCGCTTGCTGTCCTTGTCTACCACGTGACAATCCTTACGCTTCCAGTCGAAAATCACAGATGCGCTGATCTATCATCGAGACAGTTCCGGGAAATTACGTTATTTTCTAGAATTCTCTGTACAATAGTTTTACAGCCTTGGTGAGAAGCTTTTGGCCAATTTTGCGATCTTATATCAGGAGAACATGACATGAAAGGAGATCGATCATCGAGGTAGTTCCGAGAAATGACGTCATTTCCAAGAATTCTCGGACAATACTTTTGCCGCCATGAAGAAAAGTTTTTGGCCGATTTCACGATTTTGTATCAGGAGAACATGACATGAAAGGAGGTCGATCATCGAGACAGTTCCGCGAAATGACGTCATTACTAAGAATTCTCGGACAATACTTTTGCCGCCATCAAGAAAAGTTTTTGGCCGATTTCACGATTTTGTATCAGGAAAACATGACATGAAAGGAGATCGCTCACCGACCGATTCCAAGAAATGACGTCATTTCCAAGAATTCCGAGGACAATTCATTTCCTGCTTCCGGACAATACTTTTCCTGCTTCCGGACAATACTTTTCCTGCTCCCGGACAATACCTTTCCTGCTTCCGGACAATACTTTTGCCGCTTCTGGACAATTCTTTTGCCGCTTTGATGGTCAATACTTTTGCCGCTTCTGGACAATACTTTTGCCGCGTGTGGACAATACTTTTGCCGCTTCTGGACAATACTTCTGCCGCTTTGAAGAAAAATTTCCGGCCGATTTCGTGATTTTGTATCAGGAGAATATAACATGATAAGAGGTCGCTCATCGAGACAGTTCTAGGAAATGACGTCATTTCCAAGAATTCTCTGAACACTCTTTTGCCGACTCGAAGAAATATTTGTGATCGATTTCGCGATTTTGTATCAGGATAACATGACATGAAAGGAGATCGCTCGCCAAGTCAGTTCCAAGAAATGACGTCATTTCCAAGAATTCTCTGAACACTCTTTTGCCGACTCGAAGAAATATTTGTGATCGATTTCGCGATTTTGTATCAGGATAACATGACATGAAAGGAGATCGCTCGCCAAGTCAGTTCCAAGAAATGACGTCATTTCCAAGAATTCTCGGACAGCACTTTTGCCGCCTCGAGGAATAGTTTCTGGCCGATTTCGCGATTTTGTATCAGGATAACATAACATGAAAGGAGGTAGCTCATCGACCGATTCCAAGAAATGACGTCATTTCCACGAAATCTCGGACAATGCCTTTGCCGCCTGGAGGAATTGTTTCTGGCCGATTTTACGATTTGGTATCAGGATAACATGACATAAAAGGAGGTCGCTCATCGACCGATTCGAAGAAATGACGTCATTTCCAAGAATTCTAGCCAAGGAAATTTTGCAACGTTTGCGAAAAGAAACGTAGTATAATACATAGTCTACTCACTGCAGAAGACTTTAAATATTCTACATTTCTTCCGCGTACAGATTAATTTTATACTTACCTTAATTATACCTACCTTGCAATACTTACCTGAATTTATCTTCATTTATATATTACTTTATCAGATAATGCCCATTCTTCAGTTTCAAAGTTCAAAGGGAACATTGCAAATATACAAGAGATAGGAAATATCTTAAACTTTGTGCGTAGCTCTTAGCTTGGTATCGTTTGCCAAAGATTCCTCTTTGGGAAACGATATCAATTACCAGGTCTCACCACGTGGAGGTGGCTACGCATCGAGACCCGACATGCGCCCTAGTGGCGCATCCTACTGGCACTATCCGTATCAAAGGGACCCTAATCTAACTTGGAGCGAATTAAAGTGACTCTACTGACACTTTATTCAATTTCGAGTCTTTCAAAGGGAATTCGATTCGGTATACTATAACTCTACTGTCGCAACGCTAAGATATTTTCAATTTCCCATAAAAATAGGGAATGAAACATCAAATACGCGAGCAAGTTAAAAATCGCGACGCGCCCGAACGAGTTCGCGATTATTCGAAAGACCGACTAGCCTAGGCGATGTACTCTCGTGCACAGAGATATCTTCATACCTCGGCACCCTCCCGATCGGGCCTAGCTCAATTCCAGTCACTGTCGCACTCGCCAAGACTTACACGTGGACCAAGGATAGTCCCTGAACCAATGAAACTTCTAGTGTCAACAGGAGGGCCCAGCTGGGCGGTTGCCGGCCAAGACAGACACTTCGCATCCCAGCCACACGGGGTAGAACTTAATCATCCCTGTGGTCTAACCGTAGATGGTACTAGTCCGTCAGCCAGCATGTGCCCGAGCCCAAGTCGCGTACGACTT
>NW_016911967.1:128764-135349 GCF_001483705.2 Eufriesea mexicana
AAATTATTTAAGAGAGTGGACAATGGCCACTGAATAGCCATTGATATAGCCAACGATGATATACAACTAAACCAACGACGAAGCATTCGAGTATTGTACAGAATACTCGAATGCACAAATAATGAAATCTAGAGTAAAAGAAATAAAATCTGGAAGAAAAAAGATAATTAAAACCTGAAACAAAAAATAATTAGTACCTGAAAGCAGAAATTATTGTTAAATTATTTAAAAGAGTGGACAATGGCCACTGAATAGCCATTGATATAGCCAGCGATGATATACAAATAAACCAACGACGAAGCATTCGCATATTGTACAAAACACGCGAATGCATAAACAATAAAATCTAGAATAAAAGAAATAGAATCTGAAAAAAAAGAAAGGTAATTAAAACCTGAAACAGAAAGAAAAAATATTAACGCGGACCTTCCGAAGTCGAAGAGGCAACTGGCTCGAGCCTGTACGCGGGCCCCTTATATAGCGGCGGTCGGCCGAAGATCAGCGAAAATTTCCGAACTCTACCGATTCCTTTAAAAGTTACTTTTCCACTGTAATAACTAATAATCTACTAACTTTTTTGACTTTTATCGTTAATATGCGTTACAAACTATTTGTTAACAACAATTTTAATTTACTATTGACAATAAATTTATTAATTTATTAGCTTTTTGTAAGTTACGAATATATTTTAATACAAATACGTTGCTTGTTGAAGTAGTAGTTAATAATTTATTAATTTCTTTACATTTATCGTTAATGTACGTTGCAAAATATTTGCTATTAACAATAAATTTATTAATTTATTAACCTTTTGCTAATTATAGATACATTTTCACGCAAATACGTTATATGTACTAGTAATAGCCTATAATTTAGAAATTCTTCCACTTGTATTATAAATTTACGTTGTGACCAATTTGTTATTAGAAATGTGTTATAATTTTTACACTTTTGCAAATTATAGGCACATTTCAGCACAAATACGCTTAAGTTCTAGTAATAGGCAATAATTTATTAATTCTTTCACTGTGATTGTAAATTTATGTTCTGAACAAATTGTTCTTGACAATCAGTGTAAAAATTTATAAACTTTTTGTAAATTATAGAAATATTTCAATACAAATATGTTACAAGTTCGAGTAATAGTCAATGACTTATCAATTTTTTCAATTTTATTATAAATTTACGTTGTAAATTACCAGATATAGTTCCTCCCACATGTCATAGGCAGTCTTGCAAGAGGTTACAGATATTAGTAAATTCTTCTCAATGGACATTATAATGAACTTTTTCATCTTGGCATCTCTTATTATCCACAGAACTTCACCATTTTCTTTATTTCAGCTCCATCTTTCTGAAAATTAAACCATTAATGCTGATCATTGACGATGACCACTGATATTAATATCTATTCAGACCAGAAACACAATATACCTTTCAATTTTATTATATTCTTTGTATCTTGTCATAAGAAAATATCACAGAAAGGAAATTTATTCCCTTTTTATCCGTCAAACACGTCTACATTCCTCAGCCTTCATATCACCAACAAATACATTTGTCCCGAATGTCACTGGGCCAGCAGACCTAGAAAAGAAATACACGTATCATAACTTAAATATACGTACTACTGATTAAATGAA
This sequence comes from Eufriesea mexicana, assembly GCF_001483705.2. Taxonomy (NCBI): domain Eukaryota; kingdom Metazoa; phylum Arthropoda; class Insecta; order Hymenoptera; family Apidae; genus Eufriesea; species Eufriesea mexicana. Next base: position 130,408 of record NW_016911967.1, read on the forward strand.
TCAACACCATAAAATATAATCTTCGACATGTAATACCGCTACGCAGGTAATACCAAACAAGCACTATATTCTTCTGCTACAACTCGTGCTCGCTAAAAAAAATCATCAAACTTATTAGAGAAGAGCCCACTCTACGGGGATAGATGTAAAAAATCCGGCCAAGACAAGAAATTTCATAGATCGAAATCAAAAAAGTCTATTACGCAGTACGACCTGTCACCCTCCCGCACTTTCGGCACTATTATACGCCACTGACCACTCGAAACGCGAAAAAAATCGGCAAACTCGATAGAGAACAGTTCACTCTGCGGGGATAAATGTGAAAATTCCGGCCAAGTCGCGAAATTCCGAAGATAGAAATCAAAAAATTCTATTACGCAGCACGACCTGTCACCCGCCCGCACTTTCGGCACTATTATACAGCACTGACCACTCGAAACGCGAAAAAAATCGGCAAACTCGATAGAGAACAGTTCACTCTGCGGGGATAAATGTGAAAATTCCGGCCAAGACGCGAAATTCCGAAGATAGAAATCTAAAAAGTCTATTACGCAGCACGACCTGTCACCCGCCCGCACTTTCGGCACTATTATACGGCACTGACCACTCGAAACGCGAAAAAAATCGGCAAACTCGATAGAGAACAGTTCACTCTACGGGGATAAATGAAAAAATTCCGGCCAAGACGCGAAATTCCGAAGATAGAAATCAAAAAAGTCTATTACGCAGCACGACCTGTCACCCGCCCGCACTTTCGGCACTATTATACAGCACTGACCACTCGAAACGCGAAAAAAATCGGCAAACTCGATAGAGAACAGTTCACTCTGCGGCGATAAATGTAAAAATTCCGGCCAAGACGCGAAATTCCGAAGATAGAAATCTAAAAAGTCTATTACGCAGCACGACCTGTCACCCGCCCGCACTTTCGGCACTATTATACAGCACTGACCACTCGAAACGCGAAAAAAATCGGCAAACTCGATAGAGAGCAGTTCACTCTATGGGGATAAATGAAAAAATTTCGGCCAAGACGCGAAATTCCGAACATAGAAATCTAAAAAGTCTATTACGCAGTACGACCTGTCACCCGCCACCACTTTCGGCACTATTATACGGCACTGACCACTCGAAGCGCGAAAAAAATTGGCAAACTCGACAGAGAACAGTTCACTCTGCGGGGATAAATGTAAAAATTCCGGCCAAGACGCGAAATTCCGAAGATCGAAAGCACGAAAGTCTATTACGCAGCACGACCTGTCGCCCCCCCCCGCACTTTCGGCACTATTATATGGCACTGGAAACTCGAAATCCGAAAAAAATCAGTAATCTCTTTAGAGAACCGTTCACTCGTTGAACAGAAAAATTCCTGTCCCGAAGCGAAACTACGAGAATCTAAAACAAAAGAGTCTATTCCGTAGCACAATCTGTAACCAACTTTCATTTCCGGCACTGTATTGTCGCATTGACGGTAGGAATGTGGGTACATTTGTTAAAGGAAAGCATAATCAATGCTGTTATACCGAAAAAATCTAATCGAAAAGTCTAATTGCGGAAATACATAGGAAGAAAGTGAACTTTGTATCACAATTTTACGGGCATACACACTATTCTCAGTTTATTTCATATGTGCTCCTTAGTACGGATGAAATGTTCATAATTAGTAATATTGTATTTCTTGAACTTCTCACAACTTCTTAACCTTGTGTCGTATTCGTAAATATTACGATAATGCTGCAAAGGTTATCTACAACTGCATTGGTACGAACTAATATCCGACACGTCGCGTTATTTTTCTCAAATGTATATTTCCTCACTTGTAGTAATTAAAACGTTAATTAGCGATATCATGACTTCATAAAACCTTTGGAAGAAATCTTTAATATTTTGCTTTGATGCACGAGAATATTCCACTATTTGTTACCGGTACGCCGGCTTTGCCGCCAACTGGAAGTTGATTGCAGCCGGATATGCTACTTATTTTGTGGCGGGAAAATTCTACGTCTTTGAAATAGCTATGCGGTAAAATGTAAAACGATGTCTGTTATATTTATTAATATCAATGAAGCAAAAATAAATATATTTTTGTTATAAAAGTGACAAATTTCTATTACAAAGACGTTATAAATTAATAAAATTAATTATAACGTTAGTATCAAACATATAATATATGATAACGTGTATTATACATTACTTACATAATTTGATACATGAACATTGTGAACACATTTATTGAACATACTTCTTGAAAACGTTAGCTTCTAATGCATATGTAGTTAAAACCATTATGTCAGACTTATCCAAAGAAAGTATGTATCGCTCGGTTATAATAAAGCTATAAATATTTTTGCTATTGCTAATAAGATGCATTCATGTTCAGTTTTAAGTATACTTATGACAAACTTAAAATGTTACTGTTAAAATTAAGATTAAATAGTACTTTTAGTAAAACAGTTTACCTAACTTATGCTGTGATGGGTGGGAATAATAAAACAATAAAACGATATAAATAACTATCACACAATCTCTTCCCTTCTTTTCATTCTCTTAACACCCTCATAAAGCTTTTCACATTCTTTAACAAATTTGGGCCACTCACTGGTTTAGTTAGACAATTAGTATTCATTTCTTTATCTGGCGCATAACAAATTTGTAAGTTCTTAATTTTTACTACATCTCTTATATAACAACATTTTTCTGTGTAAAAGCTTAGATTTAATTTTCTACATTTATCGCACTCAATCTGTTACAAATCAATCTTTCCCACCTCTTTTTTCAGTAGGACTTCACATGTCCTCAAATATCTTAATATCCCCTTCAATCCGTTTATGTCCATCATTTTAGCATTATGATTAAACTATGACAAACATCCTACTGCAAATGAGATGTCTGGCCAGAGATAAATATTCCAATATATGAGTTTCCTTAATAATTCTTGATATGTGTTTATCTTGGATTAAGCTATAGTGGATTTGTCCTTCCTCTCAGCAACTCCAATGTACTGCAGCATCTTGTCTGGAATCAAATCATGTTTTATTTTCTTTTGATTTAACCAAATCTGGAGGTCTTGTCCCACAAACTCACCTTCATTGTCTGAACATATAAGTGCTTTTCAACTTCTTGATAGATTAATTTTCTTTCAATGCTACCAACATTTTTATTTCCTCAGCTGCCTGACCCTTTTCCTATAAGAGAAAGAAAAAAATAATCACTCTCCAATAATCATCAGTAGATAAGATGTACCTTTTACCTCCTTTGGACATTGACTTTATTGGTCCAATCAAGTCCATATGTTACAGCCCCATTCAATTTCACATAGCACTTATTCTTCACCTAATCCTTTTCTGGTCAGCATATTCAATATGTATTATTTGGTACATATCCTGAAAATATTTGTAAGTTTTTGCTTCAAGTTTGTGTACTAAACCAACAGACAATGCTAAAAAATCTTTTCATATACCTTATGTTTGGCTTTCTCTCTTGCTAAACCTCATAAGGAGTTTTGAATGGTCAGCTAACTTTGTTCAGTTTTTTATATGGACAGCTGTACTCACTGCTTCTGCCCAAAAATACACTGGCAAATTTGAATGCATCATAAGTGCTTTTGTCATCTCTTTGATGGATCTGTTCTTCCTCACAGCATCCCTATTGCATTACGGTGTCCTTGCTGAACTGAAATCATGTTTTATTTCTTTTTGATTTAAATAAACCTAGAAGTCTTGTCTCACAAACTCACCTTCATTGTCTAAGCATATAAGTACTTCTCAACTTCTTGACAGATTGATTTTCTTTAAATGTTACCAATATTTTTATTTCCTCAGCTCTCTGACCCTTTTCCTATAAGAGAAAGAAAAAAATAATCACTCTTGAATAATCATCAACAGATAAGATGTATCTTTTACCTCCTTTGGACATTGGCTTTATTGGTTCAATCAAGTTCATGTGTCACAGCCCATTATTTTTGCTGTTTTTATAGTTTCCAATTTCCTATGGATATTTCTACAGATTTTTGCCATAAAGCAACATTCACAGTCTATACTTAAGATTTATCTTTACTTTTCATATCCATTATCAATTATGCATTCTCCATCTGTTGAATGATCCCCATATTTTCATATCGATACCACACATCTTTCTCTGCTGAAACATATGCTGCCTCCTACTTGTTTCTTCATTCCACATAATATGAATTTTTTCTTCTTACAGCTTTCATTTGAACTCCTTCCTTTATATACATCAGCTCCATTATTCTGAAACTTAACACATTAGCGATGACCAGTAATTTTGACTACTGATATTAATATTTATTCTGTTCAGAACTACAACATACCTTTCAATCTCACCTGTATTCTCTATATCTTGTTGTTACAGGGGATTATCACTTAACTTAATTTTATTTCCTTTTGTCTGCCTAAACCATCTCCTTTTTTTGAACATTTTTTTCATCACCAAATATTTCTATTCTGTACGTCATATAGTTAGCTGATCTAGAATCTAATAGACATATCATACCTTACATATTTGTATTACCGCTTCAATTTTTCCTCACTCGAAAAAATAATTTTTGTCATCTAATCGCTCTATGCTGGTGATATTCCACAAGTCCAATATTTTTTTCCTGTTGCACATGCCTGTTCATTTCAACAGAGTATTGTCTTCTAAAAACCAGCCTCTGCGATCACTAATAAAAGATAGAAAAACAATGTCATATCTTACAATATTTATTTACAACTTATGAATATGTTAATACAAAGACTTTCAGTCTTTTGCATGACGCAGGCACATCTCCATGGACACAACAGTGCTTCCTGCGTCTTTTGGCCATTTTTTTCTCATTTCCCATGCACTCTCCTGTACACTTAGTGAAAAATTAATAAATTACAGTTTCTATGATTAATTTATTAACTTTTATAATTGCGTTGTAAAGGCGTACCCTTGCAGA